>NC_026003.2:57927275-57946026 GCF_000442705.2 Elaeis guineensis
TCTATGAGATAGAGTTTTAGAAATCCAAAACTCTTTCAATTTTGCACCGAATTTATCCAATTTTTTTTTGGAATTTTAATGGATTTTAGGGTTTATATTGTACACCCTTTTTTGGTAATCCATGCATGAAAATATGGAGGAGGTGCTCAAGAGTTGGGCGTCCCTTAACTTGCCATGTTTGGATAAGCCTTGACTAGGTGTTTGACCTAGACAAGGACTCTATCATATCTCTCTATATAAGATGAGTTTCTTTGTAAAATTTTAGGAGGAGACAGAGATTTGAGAGACCTTTGTGCCATCCAAAAAAAAAGAGAAATACCTTTGGGTCGTGGAGATATAAAAGATACAAGTTTGGATGTCTAGAGAGAAAAACGTGAAGAAGAAGAGGGTCTTCTTCTAGGGTTTTTATTTTCATATCTTTTCTCCCTCCATCTTGAGTTTTCTGAGAGTGTCTTAGATCTGAAACTCCTCCTTCTACTTTCTATCTTTGGAAGAGTCCAAATCAAGAAGAAGGAGGCACCTGATCAACCATCAAAGAAGGATCAGCGCAGTACTAGCATACTGTGCTGATTTCCTGAAGCAGGACTTCTGATCGAGATTCGTGGGCTCGTGTGGATGACTCCTAGAGGCCGGATGCATGTGCGGCTTGCAACATCATCCTTAAGCCTGGATCAGCAAGGTTAGAGCATCTAACTTGCAAGGTAATAGATCTGATCTATTGTTTAATACGTACATTAGATGTGGTATAAAAACATGTTGATATGATCAACATGTAGTTCATGCTATATTTATATATTTTAATTTCTAATTTAATGCTATGTAATAATCATGTAATAGGATCTTAGATCTAGGGATTCTCTATTTTAAAAAATAACTTTTGATTTATTTTAGTCTTCCGCTGTATGATCTTGAAAAAGTTTCAAGATCTAACCCTGAAACCCTAGATCTGGTTCCTACAAACAGCTCCTGACCATAGGATCATCACAAGGATGGTGATCGATCCGGAAGGTTGGTGTACGATCGCTTCCTTAGGATAGATGTATCTTGAGTCTACGGTGTGGAGACACCAGAGTGAGAGTACAGGTATTATTGAGAATGAGAGTACTGAGCATGACCACCTCAAGCAGTCATAAAGAAATCTACCTTCTCGTCGATGACTAGCTCGATGCTGCAGCTGTGTATCTAGTTATTTGACCTGAGGTACATCGATAGTTCACCTTGAGTGTGTTATAGTTTGACAATACCATAACTCAGTTTTCTAGCCATTTGAAACCCTGAGGTGTATGTTGGCCGTAGCATATTCATTGTAGGAATCAGATTGCACCAAGAAGGGATCTATCAACCTCGGTAGATGAGAGGAGTAGTCCTATGATGATCGAAAGATCAAGTTCTTAAGCCCATGACCATGGCAGAGTGAAATAATGAAAAAAAATTTTCCATTAAGGTTTCACATCGGACTTGAATCGATCGATTGATTCATATGACTGATGTTGGGTTTGACGAATTCACCTTAACCCTAATTCAGTCGGGACTCATGATAGAAGAACTCAATCACACAGGTAGCTGCATCGAGAGGTTCATCTTCATTTCTGATGGGTTGCCACCATATATTGCTAGGTGCCACTAGTGGATTTTGAGAGCAATTAGAATGATCTTGATGATCGATCATTCTAATTGTCTGAATCAGAAGAGTTCTGGTCCATTAAAAGGAGTTTCGATGATGTCGATGATGAGATCACGACATGTCTCATTACCTTACGAAAATAAACCTAACTGGATCACACAAACAAGAGTTAGGGTCTGGATGTCATCAATTGAGCTAGCCTAGTTCGATTGATTTGGATTAGATCCAATTAGTTCAAGAAAATCGTGCTAGCATACGATTGAGCCTAACTTTCTCCTCGTATAATCTTTTCTATCTCGACAGAGCCAAATATAATTTGACTCACCCAGAGAACCTTGAGAAGGTTTTTGTCAATCTGACTGAAGCTAGTCCAGCTTAGAAAAGTCTTATCTTAATTCATAAGATGAATTTAAGACAACACATACCAATTTCTGTCACCTGCTATTTCCATTATAGGACACTGGTCAAATATTGACCCATGAACCTTGGACTGAAGTCCACTTGGCAAGAGGTCATTGGAGAGTTTTAGTGGAGTGTCCACCTACTAAATTAGCCCTCAATGTAGGTGCCATAATCAGATATAGCATGCGCCCCAAGTGGATAAGGATAGAGTCCCATGAGATGAGGACTCTGATCCCTTGATCAACTTGGACTGTGGGGCGCCAATCTCACTGTGCTTATCCAGTGTTGGTGCCAACAGTAGGAGGGATTGTGAAAATTCTTATCTAATATGATTAGATGACATCACTCCACCAATTAAAATTTTTTTAGAATTAATTAAAATTTTTGATTGATCGAATGATGTGGCACTGCATGGCGCAGCAAGGTCTATTTAAACCCTGTCTGCACCTAGGGTTTAGAGACTCTGCTCAATACCCAGCAAAAGCCTGAATCATCTCCACTTCTCCATGCACCCTCTACTCTTCTCCCTCCCCTCTTCATGTCCAAGAGGTTGGGCATCCATTTGGTGCTTGTCCAATATGTGGTGGCTCCCTGATCAGAAGGCTGTAGGGATTTCTCGAGAAGCTACTGCTCCACCTTCAGAAGATCTTTTGAAAATCTTGTAGATCAGATCTAGATCTAATTTTTAGAGTAAAGATTCATGAGGAGAAGATAATCTAGATCCTACCTGAGTGGATATCGGTAGAGGCCAGGCGACTGTGTGGCTATTTTAGAACCTCGGGCATTGCTGCGATCATCTACAGTGTAATCTAGTTACCCTAGAGGTATTTCTCTATTCTTTATATTTTTAGATTTAATTTTAGATTTAATATCAGATAATAAAAATTAAATCTAATAGATCTTAGATCTGAAATATCATAAGATAATTTTTTTAAATATTCGACCCCAGATCTCATTAGATTTGAAAGATCCTACAAGGAAAAAGTCAGTTTATCCACTCGAGTAGGATCTGGATTGTCTTCTCCTCGTGAATCTTTGTTCTAAAAATTAGATCTAGATCTGATTTGGAAGATCTTCAAAAGATCTTCTGAAACTGGAGCAGCAGCTTCTCAACAAATCTCTGCAGCTTTCTAATCAGGAAGCCACCATGCCTTGGACAAGCACCAGATGGATGCCCAACCTCTTGAACGTGAAGAGGAGAGGGAGATGAGGAGAGAGGGTATGGAGAAGTGGAGAGGATTCAGGCTTTTGCTGGTTATTGAGCAGAGTTTCTAAATCCTAGGTGAGACAATGTTTAAATAGACCCTGCTGCGCCACGCAGTGCCACATCATTCGACCAATCAAAAAATTTCAATTAATTCTGAAAAAATTCTGATTGGTAGAGTGATGTCATCTGATCATATCAGATAAGAATCTCCACAATCTCTCCTATTATTGGCACCAATACTGGATAAGCACAGTGAGATTGGTGCCCCACAGTCCAAGTTGATCAAGGGATCAGAGTCCTCATCTCATGGGACTCTATCCTTATCCACTTGGGGTGCACGCCCAATCTGAATATGGTGCCCACTTTGAGGCCCAATTTAGCAGGTGGACACTTCACAAAAAATCTCCAATGACTCTTGCCAAGTGGCCTTTAGTCCAAGGTCCATGGATCAACGTTTGACCAATGTCCTAAAACGAAAATGGCAGGTGATAGGAATTAGTAGGTGTTGTCTTAAATTCATCTCATGAATTAAGACAAATATTTTTTGAGCTAGACTGACTCCAGTTATATTGTGAGAAACCTTCTCAAGGTTCTCTGGATGAGTCAAATCACATTTGACTTAGTCGAGATAGAAAAGATTATACGAGGAGAAAGTTAGGCTCAATCGTGTGCTAGCACGATTTCCTTGAACCTAATTGGATCTAATCCAAATCAATCGAACTGGACTAGCTCAATTGATGACATCCAGACCCTAACTCTTGTTTGTATGATCCAGTTAGGTTCATTTCCGTATGGTAATGAGACATGTCATGATTATCATCGACATTATCGAAACTCCTTTCAATGGATCAGAACTCTTCTGATTCAGACAATTAGAATGATCGATCATCAAGATCATTCTAATTGCTTCCAAAATCCATCAGTGACACCTAGCAGTATATGGTGGCAACCCATCAGAAATGAAGATGAATCTCTCAGTGCAGCTACCTGTGTGATTGAGTTACTCTATCATGAGTCCTGACTGAATTAGGGTTAAGGTGAACTCGTCAAACCCAACATCAGTCATATGAATCAATTGATTGATTCGAGTCCGATGTGAAATCTTAATGGAAAACTCTTTTCTATTATTTCACTCTGCCATGGCCATGGGCTTAAGGACTCGATCTTTTGATCATCATAGGACTACTCCTCTTATCTATCGAGATTGATAGATCCCATCTTGATGCAATCTGGTTCCTATAATGAATATGCTACAACCAACATACACCTCAAGATTTTGAATGACTAGGAGATCGAGTTATGGTATAGTCAAACTATAATACACTCAAGGTGAACTGTCGATGTACCTCAGATCAAAGAACTAGACACACAACTGCAGCATCGAGTTAGTCATCGACGAGAAGGTAGACTTCCTTATGATTGCTCGAGTTGGTCATGCTCAGTACTCTCATTCTCAATGAATATCTGTACTCTCGCTCTGGTGTCTCCACACCGTAGATTCAAGACATATCTACCCTAAGAAAGCGATCGTACACCAAACTTCCAGATCGATCACCATCCTCGTGATGATCCTATGATTATGAGCTATTTATGAGTTAGTTATGTAAATTCATGCCTTAAATTTTCAACTCTTGAAAATATGAATTAATATTCCTACTAACTCAAAGGATGTATCACAGACATAATATACACAATGTAATAGTACAATAACCCTTTTATTTATTTATAGTCAAAATTATAAATTTATCCTTAGATTTGTAGAGGAATGTGTCAGCCAATCTGGCATCTAGGGCACACATCTAACAAACTCCCACTTGACCTAATACTAATTGGCTACATATCTAAGTCCCATCTTCTCAAGGTGGGCTTCGATCTTCTACTGGCCTAATGGCTTTGTTAGTGGGTCTGCCACATTGTCTGTGGAGTCGACTCTCTTAACCTCGACATAATCTTTTTTGAGGTAATCACGGATCAGATGGAATCGCTACTCGATATGCTTGGACTTCTGGTAAGACTTTGGCTCGTTAGCTAGGGCTATGGCGCCATTATTATCGTAGTAAAGAGGGATGGCATCCGATGACATCACTCCAAGCTCTGTGGCAAACTTCTTGTACCAGAATACCTCCTTCATAATTTTTGATGCAGCAATATACTCTGCCTTAATGGTGGAATCAGCAATCACCGTCTGCTTGAAACTCTTTCAGCTAACTGCACCATCATTGCAAATGAACAGACTTCCAGATGTCGACTTTCGATCATTATATCAGACATAAAGTCTAAGTATGTAAATTTTTGAACCTGGAGTTCTCCATTTCCAAAGTCTAGAAACATATCCTTAGTCCTTCTCAAGTACTTAAGGATACATTTCACAGAAGTCCAGTGCTCTTCACCTGGATTCGACTGATATCTGCTTGTGACACTCACAGCATGGGCTATATCAGGTCGTGTACATAGCATGGCATACATGAGGCTTCCTATTGCTGAAGCATAAGGGATCTTGCTCATACGTTCAATCTCCTCAGGTGTGCTAGGGCACATCTTCTTGGAGAGATGAATGCCATGTCTAAAAGGTACTAAACCTCTTTTGGAGTTTTTCATGCTAAACCTTTTTAGCACCTCCTCTATGTACATCTTCTGTGAGAGTCCCAGCATCCTATTTGGTCTATCTCTATAGACCTTAATACCCAGTATAAAGGGTGCCTCTCCTAGATCTTTCATAGAGAACTCCTTAGACAATCATATTTTGATTGAGACCAACTTAGAAATATCATTCTCAACCAGAAAAATATCATCTACGTACAATACGAGGAAGATAACTGTAGTCCCACTGACCTTTTTGAACACACATGATTCCTCCTCGTTCTTGATGAAATCAAACATTTTGATCACATCATTGAAACGAGTATTCCAGCTCCAAGATGCTTGCTTAAGTCCATAAATGGACCTTTGCAGCTTGCAGATCTTGTGATCATCATCACTGGATGTGAAACCAAGCGGCTGTTTCATATAGATATCTTCCTCAAGATATCCATTTAAGAATGCCGTTTTCACATCCATCTGCCATATTTCATAATCGAAATAGGCTACAACAACAAGCAATATGTGGATGGATTTTAGCATGGCTACGGGCGAAAACATATCCTGATAGTCAACGCCTTCGCGCTGACTATAACCTTTCGCTACGAGCCTAACCTTGAATGTCTCCACATTCCCATCTGCACCTATCTTTCACTTGAAGATTCATTTACACCTAATAGGTACAATACTTCAGGTGGATCTACCAAGGTCTAGACTTGGTTTGAGTGCATCGAGTCAATTTTTGATCTCATTGTCTTTAACCATTTCTCAGAGTCGATATCTGATATCGCCTCATCATAGGTTTTGGAGTCATCACCATGAGCCCCATTTCCTGTGAGGAACATTTTCTCTACTTTCTCTTGTATAGTACCTAAGTACCTTTCAGGAGGATGAAAAATCTTAGTCGATCTACGAGGTAGAAGAGGTTGTGTTAGGACTGGTTCTAATTGATTGGGTTCCTTAGGTTCTTTAACTCGTTGCTTTGGGAGACATTCTCCCTGAGCTTAATTATTCTTCCGATGCCACCATCTTGAATAAACTATTTTTCAAGAAAAATAACATGTCGATTCATAATCACAATATGATCTTTCGAAATATAGAAATAGTATCCTATTGACTCTTTAGGATATCCTATGAATCAAGCTCTAAAAGACCTGAACTCTAACTTGTCCACCTGCTGTCTCTTGACATGAGTCGGACAATCCCAAATTCTGAGATGACTCAGACTTGGCTTCTTACCATGCCATATCTCATACGGTGTGGTAGGAATGGTTTTAGAGAGAACTCTATTCAATACATATATTGTTGTCATGAGACAATATCTCCAAAGAAACTCAGAGAGGTCTGTGAAGCTCATCATGGAACAGACCATATCTAATAGGATCCGATTCCTCCATTCTGAAACTCCATTGAGTTGTGACGTTTCAGGTGGAGTCCATTGAGAGACTATGCCATTATCCTTAAGATAGTCTAGGAACTCCCAACTAAGGTATTCACCTCCTCGATCTGATCGAAGAACCTTAATGGACTTTCCTATTTGTTTTTCTACCTCATGTCTGAATTTTTTGAACTTTTCAAAGACTTCAGACTTGTGTTTCATTAGAAATACATACCCATACCTAGACATATCATCGGTGAAGGTAATGAAGTAGACATAGTTGCCTCTAGCCGGCACATCAAATGGGCCACACACATCTGTATGTACTAGGGCAAGTAGGTCTGGGGCCTTTTCCCTATGTCCTGTAAAAGGGAGCTTGATCATTTTGCCTTGAAGGTATGATTCACAAACTGGATATGACTCAAAAGTCAACAGACTCAGTAGCCCAGATTTTTCCAATTTGTTAATCCTGTCTTCCACTATATGACCTAACTTTAGGTGTCACAGATACCTATCATTTAGACTATCTCTAGGCTTTTTAATTTCCATGGCATTCACATTTTGCTTGATATAAAATATAGATACATCAATATGTAGCTGATAGAGACCATTAATAAGAAAATCATTTGCAACTTTATTATTTTCATAAAATATATTACAATGGTTCTTATGAAAGCTAATCACATAGCCTTCTTGTGCTAAACATGAAACAGAAATTAAATTCTTGCTTGCTGCAGGCACATAATAACAATCTCCAAGAACTAAATCTAATCCTAACAGTAATTGCAGAGGGTAGGTTCTCACGACCACAGCAGCAACTCTTGCTCCATTTTCGATACGTAAGATCATATCCCCATCCCTCAGCCTCCTGCTTTCCTCAAGATCCTGCATAAAAGTGCACAGATGAGCACTAGAATCAGAGTCAAGTATCCAACTGGATGTAGAGAAAACTGTAAGATTAGATTCTATAACGAGCATTCCTCCAGAAGGACCATCCTTCTTGTTCTTCAAGGTGGTCAGGTACTGAGGACAGTTCCACTTCCAATGGTCGTCTGAATTATAGTGAAAATATTTTTTTTCAGCAGTATTCTTCTTCGGTTTCGTCTTCTTCTTCTTCCCATCCACCTTCTGCTTCTTCGCAGACTTCTTCTTCCTTTCAAAAGACTTTCTCTTGGAAGAAGCCCGCTCCACAGTAAGGACTGAGCCTTTTAAACCTTTCAAAGAAAGCTCAGCCCTAACCAACATATTCATTAACTCAGTCAAGGTACACTGCATCTTATGCATATGGAAGTTCATGATGAATTGACCATATGCATCAGACAAGGACTGAAGGATCACATCAATCTGAAAATTCTGTCTAAGATGACATCGAGCTTCTCAAGCTCCTCAAAGTCCTTGATCATTGACAAACAATGATCTTGGACTGACTGCCCATCATGCATTTTAGCCTTAAAAAGCCTTTGACAGACTTGATACTTGGCTGCACGACTTTGTTCACCAAACAACTCTTGTAGGTGAGCCAACATTTGATGGGTAGTCATAATGTTCTCATGCTAGTGCTGCAAGTCATCAGACATGGCACCTAACATGTAGTACTTGTTTTGTTATCGTCATTTGTCCACTTTTTCAGAGACGCTCTCTGTTCAGTAGTCGGACGTGCCGGTATGGCAGGTGGGTCCTGGTCCAAGACATGAATCAGTTTCTTAGAATCCAGAATAATTCTGTAGTTCCTCAACCAGTCCTTGAAATTAGGTCCAGTCAATCTGTGGGTGTCTAATATTTTGGTCAGGGGGTTGGATGCAGACATATTTTCTATAGAGAGTCAAAAGTTTCTAGTTAGATTTTGTAATCAGACTTAACCAATTTATTTAGAGGTTTCATTTTTAAACAAATTAGGCTCTCACTATTTTCTCAGATCCCTACACTTCCTAGGTAGAGATGTGAAAATCTCCATGATTAATGATTTCTAGTGGGTGGTGCGGTCTCACCGACTGGCTCACCACCTCACCTAACAGTTATTGGTGATGGATCAACCGATGAGTGGACAACTCTTGTCCAATGATTCTCTAATCATGATGCACCCAAAACTTGATCTCTAATTTATGAAGCTCACCGTGTCCAGAATATTGCTCCAATCTTTAGTTAAGTCAGACCTACCATTTGCATGAATTAGATTCCTGATTGGGTCCCTCACTGTATCCGAAATATTGAGCACAACCCATCCTCTAATCCGTAGCATCCAATGCCTAATGGACATGGTTGTGTCTTCCCGATGCAACTGAGCCACTGTAATCAGTCGAGAACAATCAATCTCGAAAGGGCCCGCACATCCACAATGGTGGAAGTCCTTAGACTTAATATTTTCTTAGAAAGATTTGATTTAGATCTCATTAAACTTGACTTGACATAGTCATAACAATTATGACTAACCTAGTGACATGGGCTAGCTCGAATTGTTAGCCACCTCAAATCAGAACTGGATCAACACATATGATCAGGTAAGTGAGATCGATGGGAGGGATATGCCATTAACTTGACAAGAACGTATTCTGATCGAGTAGCTCTCAATTAAAAATCAGTCGATCGCATCTGCCCAACTTACCTTAGACATCAAATTATCGAACTAGAACCAATTGGATTAGTCTATAATCCAGGCTCTAACCACTGAACCAAATTAGGTCTTAACTTGATCGAGTCACATCTAAATGTGATTCAACTTTGACCTAGACTTAATCCTATTAGGCTGGTCAATTATTAGCTTTCATGATCTCATCTAACCAACTTTTAATTCAGTTTGATTAACCGCTAGACCTAATTGAGCTACCCAAGCCCGAATCTAATTTTATGAAAATGGTTTAGATCTGAAATTCTCAATTTTAGACCTAATTTGATTTCATAAGCTTAATTCATTAATTAAGTTTTGGATTCATAAACAAAATATGTAAATAAATTCTAGGGTTTCAGGATTTAAGATATTGCAGAAAAGTAAATTTTGATTTCTGATTAAGGATGAACGTGCAGCACCCCTACATGCCATAAGAACACCCCATTGAATGGGAGGAGAGGGTCTTAAACCCTACTTTATTCTTATGATCGAACGGCCATGAGGAACACCTTAATCAGAAATATTAATTTAACTACAAAACTAGTTAGATCTAAGTTACATATCATATATATAATTTCAGATCTAACTTATACATACTTTGCATACATCTCATGTATTAAAATCTGATCTAATTAGCATCTTTCAGATATGATACATTACATATAACATCTGAAAAATAAGATTTAAATTGAACTATTCAATATAAAATCTATTCTAGACAGTTACTAGAATAATTCTACAACTAGTCTAGGCATGCAACAGATCAATCTTATGTATTAATTAAAATTTTATTTTTTATTTTTTGATCTGAATATAATATTTATAACATCAAAAAAATAGATAATAAATTAGATCTAATTTATATTTTAATCACATTAAAATATAAAATTATAAGACTATTCATAGATCAAACTATTCCTAGTCTAGTCATGCATCTCATACATGTTAGATCTACTTAGATTTAATTTTAATTTTTTTTGATTTCAGATCCTATCACATCTGATGTGATATTTAAAATCTATTAATATCAGATAAATAAAAATAAAAAATTAGATCTAAATTAGATCTGAAATAGAGCCATCAACCTGACTCTGATACCATTTGAAGAAAAAATCGGCTTTTTCCTTATAGGATCTTCCAGATCTAATGAGATATGGGATGGAATATTTTAAAAATTATCCTATGATATTTCAGATCTAAGATCTATTAGATCTAGTTTCTATTATCTGATATTAAATCTAAAATTAAATCTAAAAACATGAGGAATAGAGAAATACCTTTAGGATAACTAGATTATCCTATAGATGATTGTAGCAATGCCCGAGGTTCTAAAATAGCCATGCAATCATCTGGCCTCTATCAATATCCACTCAAGTAGAATCTGAATCATCTTCTCCTTGCAAATTTTTACTCCAAAAATTAGATCTGGATCTGATCTGAAAGATTTTTAAAAGATCTTCTGAAACTGGAGCAGCAGCTTCTTAATAAATCTCTGCAGCCTTCTAATCAGGAAGCCACCACGCCTTGGACAAGCACCAGATGGACGTCCAACCTCTTGGATGTAAAGAGAGGAGGGAGAGTAGGAGAGGGGGTATGGAGAAGTGGAGAGAATTTAGGCTTTTGCTGGTTATTGAGCAGAGTCTCTAAACCCTAGGCGCAGATAGGGTTTAAATAGACCCTGCTGCGCCATGCAGTGCCACATCATTCGACCAATCAAAAAAATTTAATTAATTCTAAAAAAATTTTGATTAATGGAGTGATGTCATCTGATCATATCAGATAAAAATTCCCATAATCTCTCCTACTGTTGGTGCCAACACTGCATAAGCACAGTGAGATTGGCACCCCACAGTCCAAGTTGATCAAGGGATCAGAGTCCTCATCTCATGGGACTCTATCCTTATCCACTTGGGGCGCATGCCCAATCTGAATATGGCACCACTTTGAGGCCCAATTTAACAGGTGGATACTCTACAAAAAATCTCCAATGACCTCTTGCCAAGTGGCCTTCAGTCCAAGGTCCATGGGTCAACGTTTGACCAATGTCCTAAAATGAAAATAGCAGGTGACAGGAATTAGCAGGTATTGTCTTAAATTCATCTCATGAATTAAGACAAATCCTTTTTGAGCTGGACTGACTCTAGTCAAACTATGAAAAACCTTCTCAAGGTTATTTGGGTATGTCAAATCACATTTGGCTCAGTCGAGATAGAAAAGATTACACGAGGAGAAAGTTAGGCTCAATCGTGTGCTAGCACGATTTTCTTGAACCTAATTGGATCTAATCCAAATCAATCAAACTGGGCTAGCTTAATTAATGACATTCAGACCCTAACTCTTCTTTGTGTGACCCAGTTAGGTTCATTTCTGTATGGTAATGAGACATGTCGTGATCTCATCATCGACATCATCAAAACTCCTTTTAATGGATCAGAACTCTTCTGATTCAGACAATTAAAATGATCGATCATCAAGATCATTCTAATTGCTCCTAAAATTTACTAGTGACACCTAACAGTATATGATGGCAACCCATCATAAATGAAGACGAACCTCTCGGTGCAGCTACCTGTGTGATTGAGTTCTTCTATCATGAGTCCCGACTGAATTAGGGTTAAGGTGAACTTGTCAAACCCAACATCAGTCATATGAATCAATCAATTGATCCGAGTCCGATGTGAAACCTTAATGGAAAATTCTTTTCCATTATTTCACTCTGCCATAGCCATGAGCTTAAGGACTCGATCTTTCGATCATCATAGGACTACTCCTCTTATTACCAAGGTTGATCGATCCCATCTTGGTGCAATCTGGTTCCTACAATGAATATGCTACAGCCAACATATACCTCAGGGTTTCGAATGGCTAGGAGATTGAGTTATGGTGTAGTCAAACTATAACACACTCAAGGTGAACTGTCGATGTACCTCAGGTCAAAGAACTAGACACACAGCTGCAGCATCGAGCTAGTCATCGACGAGAAGGTAGACTTCCTTATGACTGCTCGAGTTGGTCACACTCAGTACTCTCATTCTCAATGAATATCTATACTCTCGCTCTGGTGTCTCCACACCATGGACTCAAGACACATCTATCCTAAAAAAATGATCGTACACCAACCTTCCGGATCGATCACCATCCTCGTGATGATCCTATGGTCAGGAGCTGTTTATGAGTTAGTTATGTAAATTCATATCTTAAATTTTTAACTCTTAAAAATATAAATTAACATTCTTACTAACTCAAAGGATGTATCACAGATATAATGTACACAATGTGATAGTAGAATAACCTTTTTATTTATTTATAATCAAAATTATAAATTTACCCTTAGATTTATATAGAAATATGTCAGCCAATCTGGCATCTAGGGCACACATCTAACAGACCTCCACTAAGATCTCTTTAAGAACTCTTTTTCAAAAGATCTTACTATACACAAATCAGATTTTATGTTCAACACATGAACAATCTGATTTTTAGACAAGTATCTCATGCTTTCCATTTTCTCTCATCCCTTCTTTTCTATTTTTCTCTCTTCCTTTTTTCTTATCTTTTTTTTAGATTTTTTTCATTATTTTTTTCTTATTTCCATGCCTAACTATAGCCCAAAATTGGCATGCCAACCTGGTTATAGCACCCCCTTTAAATAGGAAACAAGAGGGAATACCATGGATGCCAACTCTTGGCGTCCCTTAACTCTTACACGCTAAGATTTAATTTTTAGCATGGAACACAAGGGGATGGTATGGGAAAAAAGGTGATTAACCAGCAAAAAGACTCTTCCTCTATTAAGAAAAATTAATACACCATCATATGGTGTGTGGGAAAAGGATTTAATGTGAGAAACAAAGAGTCTATACCATTAAGGACTCTTTCACAAACTCAATGCATATAAGGGAGAGTCCAAATAATTTTTGGCATTCAAACTCCTTGCCAGAGAAGGACTCTTCCATCTCTTCTGTGCCCCATAATCCCAAGAGACATCTCATGTCATGAGGATTTAAGAAATGCATGGAGAATATGAAAGGAATTAAGAGTTTTAAGAGAATTGGACTCTTCCACTTCTCATCGCTTAAATATGTGGCATCCCTAGGCATGGAGTTCCTTTTTGGAGAAGGACTCCACCTTCTCTTCCATGCCCACTTATCCCAAGGTGCCATTTGATGGCACACAAAATTAAAAGACGTGTGGAAGATGTAAGAGAATTAAGATAAGTAAAGGAGAAGGACTCCTCTCCTTAACTTCCAAAAATAAATATGATGCCTAAATTCTTTTTTTTGCATGACTTTTAGTGTGGAGGAGGTTTATTCATATGGAACTCTTTCAATAAATCAGATAAACCAATTAATAAATAGATAGTTCAAATCCAATCACATTAGGTCAAGACAACAAGCAAAGAGTTAGCACAAACACATTTGCACTAAACCCAATTGGGAACTTGGATTAATTCATGTGCTAGCAATTCAGTTAACCCATTGAATTTATAATAAATCCAAATAGATTGGACCAAGATCAAATTTTTATTGTGTGTGATCCATGGGTTCTAAATCTAGCCAGCAGTGGACTCAAACTCTTGACGTAACCCTAATTTGATTGGATTAGGTCAGCTCAAGAGTTCCAATCAACTAAGACTCTTCCTAATTGATTCTCGAATTAAATTTTTTTAATTCTGACGAGTCCACAAGTCAAGATTGACATCTAGTAATGTGTCATAACTACCTAAAAGATTTAGAATTTGATGAAAATACCAAAATTATCTTTCCATAGCAAATTACAGTGTAATTCAATCCTTCGATTATACAACATCTCGGAAAGACCATGGATATGAAAATATGTCAAATCTAAATACCTATCCATATGTATCTCATTCTGATGATGAGGACTCAGTTAATGAATCAGTAGAATTTTTTTTTACTGTTCATCCCTCTGGCCAGAGACTCTCAGAGTCATCATCCTATAAGATCACATAGGATGTTCTCTCCTCCTATAAGGAGTGATCGATTCCTTATCGACCACTCATAACCTTTATACATACTTCACCATATCCAGAATATTCCACACACATCACAAAGTGATGTGCTAGGGAATAAACCAAAGTAAGGGTCCATGTACACAAGGTATCATGGTGATCTCAGGTCAAAGAATCACATGCACCACTCTCACTAAAGAACCATCTGTTGACATGCTGTAAGGCTCCATCAGATATTCTTTTCATGGATCAATTCAGTGAACTCATTCTCTAATGAGCACCTACATCCTTGTATTAGTGTCATCATAGAAGTGGTTGTGAGATCAATCACTCTCTTCATCGAGCATACATAGGATGTACCAATCTTATCGGAATCATCAATCTCCGACTCGATGATCTAATGACTGAGAATATTTTAGATTGAGGCTATCAAGATTTTAGATTTTACTGGCATGATCTCATCATGATCCTGAAATCATTGCCCTAATCTATAGAGTTTATCATAATTATAAAAATATTATGTAGCAAATGATAAAATATAATACCTCATAATAAAAATAACTAATGTTATGCGAATGAGTAGGAAGAAAATAAAGCAAAATCTCTTCGCATCCTTATGCGATTGGCTTGTAAGGTACTATTCTTTCAATCTCCCACTTGCATTAAAGCCAATCGCCTCTATACCTGATACCCAAGCAATCAGGGTGACGATTACACTGTTGCTGTGTAAGGCTTAGTGAACTGGTCCATATGATGTTCTTAATATTAACTCATTTTATGATCATATCATGAATAAGGTGAAAGTACTTAGGATGTGCATGGGTACCAAGTGAGACCATACCCTACTCAGTGATGAATCCTTTCATCTGATGACTTTCCTTAGCAATCTTTACTAACAACATTTTAATTGAAACAAATACAATTTGCTGTTTGAAACTTTTCTAATTCACTGCTCCACTAGTACTTCTCAAGTACTTTGAAAATACTTTTCATAGTTTTCAAAAAATTCTATCATGGATCTGCCTGAAATCAATGATTATGCATAAGGCATAAATCACATCAGGCTTGGTACATTGAATATATGGATAAGTAAACTCCTTTACACCCATTCATATTGAACCCCTTTGTTGCTCCTTGAATTGATTTTGATGATTACAAAGTATTTGAGAGGGTTACTAATGATTTTGGCTTGAAAAAAATTTATTGTATTTCAGAGGTAAAATCATAATTTTATCAAGTTCTGATTCGGAAGCCTCAAGAGCAAGAGCAGAAGATTTATAATCTATTGGAGGCAATTTTAATACTTTTAGATGTATATTTTGAAAAAAAATTATGTTTATAAATTTGAGTCGACCCCATGAGTCGACTCACGTCAAAAGGGGCTGAACGGCATATTATTTTTTGGTTGGCACACTCTGTGAGTCGACCCCTGAGCATGAGTCGACCTCTGTTGCTGTGCAAGCCAAAGATACAGAACTGTCAATTTTTGTTCTACACCACAGAAGTCGATCCCATGAGTCGACTCATGAGTATGAGTCGACCTTATGAGTCGACCCCTGCGATGAAAAAATTCTGCAACGGCTAGTTTTTAGCTCATTTTGGCTGCATTTAATACCCATTTAATGTGCTCTAACAGCTCTATTTCAGTCCAGATTACTCTCCACCATCATTTAAAGTTATAAAAGATACTTAAAGGAGGAAATCAACAAGGTTTTGAAAAGGTTCTTCAAGCATTCACTTCAACCCTAACCAAGAGCCCTTTTGAAGTTAAAGAAGCTTTTATTTCAAGTTCATCAATCCCTCAAGAGCTCATTCAAGTCTTCAACCACCTTGAGAAAAATCAGAAAAGCTTGCTTCTCTTTGTGTAAAGTGTATTTAAAGCTTTATTCACTCATTAAAGGAGCTACATCTGTATTTCTATGTGATTAACTGTTATACTCTATTTTTGAGTTGATATTTTATTTTGGAAGGATTTCAAAATGTGGAAAGGTTGATCCGAACCTTGAATCAGATTATATTGGATTGGCTTATATCCAAAAAATAAGTGTTCTAGCTTGAAATAGCTAGAGTCGGAGGTTCTGACATTGTATTCATTTTGAATACGGTTTAGTGGATTTGAATTCTCAAGTAGGAGCTTGGAGAGTGGATGTAGGTACAAGATTAGCACCGAACCACTATAAATCTTTTTATGTGTTGTGTTTACTTGCTCTCCTTTTAAATTTCTTTATCTTTTTGCATTCTTGCATCCAACTTCTACACCTTGCATAAATTTTACCTCCACATTTATCCTACTCATTGTTAAATAATCCTCATAGTTGTAAGTTAATTTTAAATTTTTAAAAATCTAATTCACCCTCCTTCTTGGGTTGTATAGCTGAGCAACAAGTGGTATCAGAGCTCGGTGCCCTAGCCCTACTTTGATTTAACCACCAAAGAGCTAAAGATCTATGGCAACTCAAGTTGGTGCTTCACTAGCCGAGGGATAGTCCACCAACCGACCTCCACTTTTCAATGGGTCAAACTATACCTATTGGAAAGCTTGGATAAAATTTTTATTCAAGCACTTGACTATGATATGTGGAGTATCATAGTAAATAGACCACACACACCCACTAGAATAATTGATGGTGTGGAATCAACCAAACTCGAAAAAGAATGGGATGAGGTTGATAAAAAAATGGCTCAATTAAATGCTAAAGCCATGAATATTTTGTATTGTGCTCTAGATGCTAATGAATTTAATCGTATTTCAACATGCATGTCAGCTAAGAAAATATAGGATAGATTAGAAGTAACTCATGAAGGAACTAATCAAGTGAAGGAATCAAAAATTAACATGCTTGTGCATAAATATGAACTTTTTAAAATGGAGCATGATGAATCAATAACTGAAATTTTATTCATTTTATTGATATTATTAATGGTTTAAAAAGTCTTAGTAAGTCTTATTCTAACAGTGATCTCGTGAGAAAGATTCTTAGGTCTTTACCAAGGACTTGGGAGGCCAAAGTGACCGCAATCCAAGAAGCCAAATATCTGAATATCCTACCCTTGGAGGAGCTTCTAGGATCACTGATGACACATGAGCTAAGTATGAAATAACACCAAGAAGAAGATGTCAAAAAGAAGAGGATAATCATCCTCAACTCCACTGCTCAACCTGATGAAGAATCCGATGATACAGAAAATGAAGAGCAGGATGAAGAAATGGCCCTCATTACTAGAAGGTTTAAGAAGTTTTTGAAGAAAAAAAGATAAGAAATGAGGAAGAGGCCACCTACAAAAGGAAAATATAGCAAAGAGAAGGATAAGGAGCAACCCCTTATTTGTTATGAATGCAAGAAATCGGGACACTTTAAGTCTAAATGCCCACAACTGAAGAAAGGTCCTAAGAAGTATATGAAGAAGGTCATGATAGCTACATGGAGTGGAAGTGATAAGTCAAGCTCCGAAGAAGAAGACTCAAATGAACAAGCCAACTTGTGCCTTATGGCACATAAAAATGAGGTAAATACTGAAACTCCTATTGACTTTATCTTTGAAGAACTTCATGAAGTATTTTATGATCTAATTGATGAACTAAAAAAACTAGGGGTAAAGAATAAAGAACTAAAATCAAGGAATCAATCTTTATTAAAAGAAAATGAGAGTATTTTAAATAAAAAATCAATCATATCTCAAGAAAATCTGAACTTAAAAAATGAGATTGCCAAGTTAAAACCAATGGTTGAAAAGTTTACTTTAAGTTTAAATAAACTTCACATGATACTTGACAATCAAAAGGCCATTTATGATAAAGTCGGTCTTGGATATAACCCTTTAAAGAAACAAAAATTTTTGAAAAACATCTTTGTAAACTCATCATACAATAAATTTTTAAATATAACTTGCTTTAAATGTGGTAGAATAGGACACAAATCTTATTCATATTTTTCTAATAAATCTGAAAATTTTAATGTAAAGAAAATATGGGTTCCAAAAGGAAC
>NC_026003.2:57946126-57955582 GCF_000442705.2 Elaeis guineensis
TGGCTCCCGTAGGAGTCCGGACGGGGTCTTCCAGTAGCTGGAGTCGGAGACGAGATCTGGCTCCCATAGGAGCCCGGATGAAGTCCACCTGCAATCAAAGTCAAGGGCGAAGTCTGGCTCCTTTAGGAGTCCGGATGAAGTTTACCAGCAGTTAGGGTCGAGGACAGAGCCCGGCTCCCGCAGGAGTCCAGGAGAAGCCTTTCAACAGTCGAGGTCAGGGATGAATTTCGGGCGGAGTCTTCCCGCTGCTGGAGTCGGAGACGAAATCTGGCTCCCGTAGGAGCCCGGGTGAAGTCCTCTTGCAATTGGAGTTGTGAGTGAAGTCCGGCTCCCGTAGGAGTCCGGACGAAGTTTACCTGTAAGTGAAGTCGTGGGTGGAGCCCGGCTCCCGTAGGAGTCCGGGCGACATTCGCCTGCAGCCGGAGTCGGGAATGAGGTCCGGCTCTCGTAGGAACTTGGGCGGAGTCTTCCTGCAGCTGGAGCTGGAGACGAGATCTGGCTCCCGTAGGAGCCCGGGCGAAGTCCACCTGCAATCAAAGTCAGGGGCGAAGTCTGGCTCCAGCAGTTGGGGTCGAGGATGGAGCCCGTTCCCGTAGGAGTCTGGGCGAAGCCTTCCAGCAGTCGAGGTCGGGGACGAAGTCCGGGCGAAGTCTTCCCGCAGCTGGAGTCGGAGATGAAATCTGGCTCCCACAGGAGCCCAGGCGAAGTCCTCCTGCAATTGGAGTTGTGAGTGAAGTCCAGCTCCCTTAGGAGTCCGGACAAGTTTACCTGTAAGTGAAGTCATGGGCGGAGCCCGGCTCCCTAGGAGTTCGAGCGAAGTCCGCCCGCAGTCAGGGTCGGGAACGAGGTCCGGCTCCCGTAGGAGTCCGGGCGGAGTCTTTCCGCAGCTGGAGTCGGAGACGAGATCTGGCTCCCATAGGAGCCCGGGCGAAGTCTACCTGCAATCAAAGTCAGGGGCGAAGTCCGACTCCCTTAGGAGTCTGGACGAAGTTTACCAGCAGCCGGGGTCGAGGACAGAGTCCGGCCCCCGTAGGAGTCCGGGCGAAGCCTTCCAGCAGTCGAGATCGGGGACGAGGCCCGACTCCCATAGGAGTCCGGATAAAATCTGATAGTTGTAGGAATCTACCGTTGGAGAAGTTCAGCCGTTGACGAAGTCCGGGGCAGTTCGGATTGGAGTTGAACCTGGCTGGAAGAAGCCTGGAAGGGATTCGGGGAACAGCTGATAGTCGTAGAAGGTCGGTTGGCGGCAGAGCTCAGCGAGCACTTGGGGCGGCTTAATAGATGACTGGGGGAACTCATGTTGAAGGAGCTCGGGTGGTGCAGTGGGAGCTCGTCCGTCGGGGGAATTCAGTCAACACTGTGAAAATCCGGCTGTTGGAGAAGTCCGGAGAGATGCCATCTGCAGTCGATAGTCGGAGGAGTTCTGGGAGGGTCAATCCTGTCAAGAACTTCGGCTGAGGGTATTTTATACCCAACACCAGTCCCCCTACTTTCGAATTTGAATTTTGAATGAAGGAAGTACAGAGAGATTGTCACAGCCGAAGTTGCTCCCTTGATGTCCGTGCGCAATCATCCTCAGATATTTTGGCATTCAATGCGCATGCGCTGGAGTCTTTTCAAATCTAGGCGATCCGAAGAGGCTCTTTTGGAACCTGCAGCAGAACGGTGCTCAAGGCGTGACGCAATAAAGGCTCTGTCAGCCGCTTGCCACTTTTTAACCGCCCGCTGTGGTGAGTGGGACACGCGGCGAAAAGAGATCGGCCAGAGGGGATTCGCAATCGTCACTACGTCGGATCTCTGGGCCTATTTAAACCCGCACTCCTCCTCCAAGAGTCCCGCTCTATCCGACGGTCCTGTTCTGGCGCCCTTCTTCACCCTGAGAACTTCGATTTTTCTCAGCGCCCTTTCCAACTTTAGGCGTTCCTCGAGCCGTCCCCATTTTTGCACCTTCGCACCTCTCCGAATCGCTTAGGTTAGTCTCAGAACTCCTTCCTCTTTTTGTTCTTCCTTTTGCTGTTCAATCTTTCTTCCTCTTGCTCTGCACATCAGTCCCCCGAGACCTTGTCCGTGATTTTCCCAGATTTTTAGGGATTTCGCCTCTGTAAGTGGTCTTCATGTGATTCTAGATGTCTTCCAGGGCTTCTTCTTCTAGCAGCTCTAGGAGTTCGTCTGTCTCGGTCTCCCAGAGTCCTCAGCGGTAGATGAACCGGTAGCTAGAGCTGAATCTCATCCAGTTTTTGCACGGACGCCATTCCTTGTTCTCTGACTCCAGACGAACTCCAACTGATATGGGGTTCCTTCGGAGTACGAACTGGAACTTTTTGGCCCGTCCGACCGGGCTAGTGCCCCTCCCCCCGGCTGCTTCTGCCTGTACCAGGAGGCCTTCCGTGCCGGACTTCAGCTTCCTCTTCCGCCTTTTGTCATTGCCCTTTTTCGGTTCCTGGACATTTCTCTGGCTTCGGTTGCACCAAACTCCTTTAGGTTTTTGATAGGATTCCTCTCTCTTTGTCATATAGTCGAAGTCCAGCCCACCCTTTCCTTGTTTAGATACTTCTACACCTTCAAGCGTCATCCCACGGTGAAGGACTGGTGGTACTTCTCCCCACAGTTCGGTAGAAAGGGGTTGCTGAAAGGTGCCTCCTCTTCTATCCATAACTGGAAGGGGAAGTTTCTTTATGTTCGATGTCCGACCTTGAGGCTAGGGTTGCCCTCTTGGGGCTCCTCGAGGGACTCCGTCCGTCGGGCGCCCAGCCTTGGGGGGGACGATCATCAGGCCTCCCAGAAACTCCTCCTATATCCAACTATTTTCCTCTCCAACCTCCTGAAGGAGCAGTTTCTGTTCAACATCGGCTTGAGCCCCCTGGATCCCGCTAGTATTTCATCTCTCCTTTTCTTTTCTTCTTTTCCTTTCCTTTCCTCTCTCTCCCCTACTTCTCTTCTTTTCTTCTTTTTCACGCCCTCTTTCTTCTTCTTCTTTTCTTTTTTTTTTTTTTTAGGTATGGACGCTGAAGAAGCACAGATGCTTGCCAGGGGCCTGAAGGCTCTCAAAAGAAAGGGTGCCGCGGCCTCCGAGCTGGCGAAGAAGACCAGAGTGGAGGGGATGAGTTCGGCCGCGCCCGCCCAAGCGACCTCAGCCACCGACGTCCTTGCAGACACTGAGCTTCCAGCCGCCCGGGCTTCCTTGAGGGGTTTTAGTTCTCCTACCGAGGTCCCCACTTCGGAGACCCGTCCTAAGGAGGTACCAGGGGGTGAGAGGAGGAAGACCTTGGCCCGCAGGGTCAGCAGTCGTTGGGCTGCCACCGAAGAATCCCACAGCTTTGAAGAGGAGCAGGGGGATGATCCCTTTAGTGACAGGGACCTAATAAAAAAGCTGGTAGACGGGTGCTCACTGCCCAAAGTCATCTAGAGGATCGTCCGCGTCGATCCTGCACAACGAGTCTGGGACTCGCTGGGGGCCTTCCTCGAGGTAAGCAGATTCATCTTCCTTTCTTCCTTTCACTTCTTCATTTAATTAACTTCTCAGCTCTCATTCTGACCCCTGGTCGTTCTTGCAGCTCGGACACCAACTCCTCGCCAATATCGAGATGACAAACAAGGCGATGGAAGGTCAGCAGGCCGAGGCTGCCCGCCTTAAGGAAATGGCCCTCGAGGTGGCCGGTCTCCGAGAGGCGCTTGAGAGAGAGAGACAGACCTCGACGGAACAGAAGGCCGCCTTGGAGGAGATGGTGAGGAGGGCGGAGGTCGAGGTTGCCAACATGGCGGAACAGATCCTGACCCTAGTCTCGGAGGCCAGGGGTCAAGCGGTGGAGGAGTTCAAGGCTTCCACCGAAATGAAGAAGTTGAAGGTTGAGTTCGGCCAAGCCGCATTCAACAAAAGGTTCGAGCTCTGCCAGGAGAAGATGGTCGCAAAATTCCCCGAGCTCGACCTCAGCTTCTTGGACGAGGCATCTGAGGATGAAGCCGGACCCTCCACCGCCGTCGCAGCCACCGTGGACCACCCCCAGAGGTGCCGAGTCCCCCCGTTGATCCAGAGGTCCGAGACCTCTAACCTTGTATTCTTCCTTTATTGCAATTTTTCTTCTTTCTTTTATCTTTAAAAGACGTTCAGTCAATAAAATTGGTCTCCTCCTTGTGGGGGACTTTTCTTTTCTTCTTTTTCTTTCTTCTTCTTTATAATGAGCGCGTCTTAACGCGTTGACCTCCCGATGGCAGCGTCCTGTCGAAGCACTTCCCTTGCCTCAGGGGATTTCGCTGAAGTCCATGATCCAGCGCCTGAAGAAGGAAGTTCTTCATTTGATGAAAAGGTTGAAGAAGATGGAAGGCGAGCTCTGCAGGTTGAGGGAGGGTCACTCCGAAGCCACCGCAGAGGCCACCCACTTCCGAAACCTCCACGTGAAGGGGATCATGGAGTACAGTCGGAGGAAGGCAAACTTCGAGAGGGAGCTCGAGGAACACAGGAAGTGCGCCAGCGATCGAATTTGGGCTCAAGATGTCAAGATCAGTTCCCTTCGAGTGGAGCTGTCGGCCGCTCAGGAGAGGATCAGCCAGTTGGAAGGGAGCTCATCCTGGCTTTTGACTCGGGCCGACAGTGATCGGGAATGATCGAAGAAGGTCTCCATCCTTCATCAACAACTCCAGGATGTCGAGGCGAGCTATGATGCATATCGGGCCGGCTGGCGCAAGCAGGTGGATGAATACAAAGGGAGGCTCAGGATGGCGACCGACGAAGTTGTCCGCCTTCAAGGGCAGCTGGCTGGAGGGGCTCAGCTTGCTTCCGCTCGGGATTCCAGCGAACTCCAATCCCTGAGAAGAACCGCAGAAGAGCTATCTGTCGCCCTTGGGGAGGGGAAGGCCGAGCTACAGCAATTGAAGATCCAGCTGGCATGCGAGCAGCAGGCCGTCAAGGATGCGGAGGCGGAATCTAAGGTCCTGAGAAAAAGACGTCGAGAGGCAGAGAATGAAAGCCGATGATTTCACCGTAGATACATGGAGATATTAATGAGAGAGAGGGAATTGGAAGCAGAAATCAAAAGTTTAAGGTGCTCCCTGGAGAGGGTCGAAGCCGAGAGTTCGAGGTCGGAGGAAGCCGGGCCCCCTTAGGGCTCTTTTTGCCTCCCGTCTTCCCATGTATATATTTTTTCTTTTATTGTTTTGTCTTGTTCTTGTTGTTTTGCTTTTCTTCCTTTAGCCTACTGGCTTTGTAGTGTATATTTGTGAATGAAATGAAAAGGAGACTTTGTGTTACCTCATCCATGCATTGCATTAAATCATCATCCGTCGAACTTCTTTTGTCTCTTGACTTGTTCGACGTCGGTGTCGTTCGAAGGTGCCCAGTCATTGCCACGTTGACTTGCTTTTCTTGTCGTCCATGGCCGTAGGCTCGAGCTCGTGGTTTGAACTTCGCATTACCTTGAAGGAGTCATTATTTTCTTGACCCATGTCGAGAGCCTTCTTAGAGACCGGGGATGTTCGGTAGGAGCTCCCATCTTTGTTGAGACGAAGTTCCCTATATTTTTGGTGTAGTTTATTTTTCATCTGTTACCGATGTAGTTCGTCGCTTTTCTTTTTAATTTTTTTCCTCTTTTCTGAGTGAGGGTCCTCCCCTTACTTTTCGTGGGGTCGTGTAGAGGTGTAGAGGTGCCGTTGAGGAGATTTTTTTCTTTATCCGATCATGTTGGGCGATCAAATTTTTGTCATCGTCAGGACGAGGTTCTCCTTCTGTTCTTGACGTAGTCGATCTCAGCTCAGATTAGGATGAGGTTCTCCTTCTGTTCCCAACGGGGCTGTGGGGGCACATAGAGGTCGTTGCAAGGGCCTCTCCCCCCATCCGTCTAAAAGAATCGGGTCTTCGACTTTGCTCATGTTAGGACGAGATTTTTCTCCTATTTCTAACATGACTGTGGGGGCACATAAGGGCATTGTAGGGCCTCTCCCCCCATCCGATCTAAAAGAACCAGGCCTTTGACTTTGCTCATGTTAGGGCGAGGTTCTCCTCCTGTCCCTAACATGGCTGTGGGGGCGCATAAGGGCGTTGTAGGGCCTCTCCCCCCATCCGGTCTAAAAGAATCGGGCCTTTGACTTTGCTCATGTTAGGGCGAGGTTCTCCTCCTGTCCCTAACATGGCTGTGGGGGCGCATAAGGGCGTTGTAGGGCCTCTCCCCCCATCCAATCTAAAAGAACCGGGCCTTTGACTTTGCCTACGTTAGGGCGAGGTTCTCCTCCTGTCCCTAACATGGCCATGGGGGCACTTAAGGGCCGTTATATGGGCCTCTCCCCCGATCCGATCTTAAAATAATCGGACTTTCATTTTGCTCATGTTAGGACGAGGTTCTCCTCCTGTTCCTAACATGACATTGTTTTGATTGTTTGAAGGGGTTATCCCCAGTCGTAACAAGTCCATACCAAAAGGGAAAGACATGCAAAGTCGAAAGAAATTTTGATTCAAAGCAAAAGTCGTTAGTAGTATATTTACGGGTTCCTCGAGTCCCATGGTCGTGGAAGGTCGCTCCTCCTTGAGGTCCCCCGATGATGGAGTTGATGGTCCCGATTGGAGGCCGATCTCCGGGCTGCTCTTCCCTCCTTGGCAGTTCAGGTTGCGGCAGGGCCCTTGGCCGATCCTCTCTGCCTTCAGGTCGGCGTCGAATGAACCTGTCGAGCCGACCTCGTCTGATGAGCTCCTCGACTCATCCCGGAGCTGAATGCACTCCTCTGTATCATGGCCGTGGTCACGATGGTAGAGGCAGAACTTGTTAGGATTGTGCTTCTCAGGGTGTGTGCGCATCCTTTCTGGCCTTGGCAGCTGCTCCCTGACCTCCATCAGCACTTGGGTTTTCGAGACATTGAGGGGGACATAGTTGCGAAATCTTCCTGGTGGAGAACCCCATCGAACTCTACGGTCCAGACTTCTCTGTCTGCGTACCCGGAGAGGAGTATGGACATGCTTGTGCCCGAGAGGAGTTCGAGAACGTGGCCGAGCTTCTCTCGGCCCTTTTTCGACTGCGGGCTTACTCGAGTCTCCCGCCTGCCGCTCTCTCACAGTCTCCTCATCCTTCATTTTGAAGGCTTATTATACTCGGGCGTACCCTTCGGTCTGAGCCAACAGATCAGCAAAATCCCTGGGGTACTTCTTCTCCAGGGAGAATAAAAGGTCATTCTTCTGAAGGCCGCCTTTCAGAGCGGCCATCACTACCGACTGGTCCAAGTTCCGGACCTCCAGTGCGGCGATATTGAAACGATTGATGTAGGCCCGAATGGACTCCCCTTCCCTCTGCTTGATATTGATGAGGGACTGCGAACCCTTCTGAGGGCGCCGGCTGCTGACAAAATGAGCCACAAATTGGTGGCTCATCTGATCGAAGGAAAAGATGGTACCCGACTTCAGCACCAAGTACCAGTTTCTCGTCGCTCCCTTCAAGGTGGATGGGAAGACTCGACAAAGAATGGTGTCGGATGCGTCATAAAGCAGCATCATCATCTGGAAGGCCTCCAAGTGGTCAACCAGGTCCGAAGTCCCGTCGTAGCTTTCAAATTGGGGGAGTTTGAAGTTTGGCGGGATCGGTTCCTGCATGATCATTTGAGAAAAGGGAGGGTCAGTACAAATATTCTCACCATAAGCGGGGGGTGCGTGGTGGAGTTCTTCGATCCATCGGTTCATCTCCTGGAGCCTCCGATCCAGGAAATCCTCTTGACTACGGGTCTCGAGGGTCCTCTGGTAGAACGGGGGTAGAGATCTTCCAGGGGTGGAATCATGATCCAATAGAGGGCTCTCCACCCTCGGATTCATCTTTCCGGGAAAGACGGGGTGGCTGGCCCAAGTGGCTCGCCCTACCGTCGGATTCTGATGTTCCGGTGATGCTCTTTCCAGGCTCACCGATGCCTACGGCTGCTGCTACTACTGTATGGCCTGCACAGCTTCAGTGAGGCCTCTGACCTACTGCGCCAGCAGGTCAAATTGCTCCTTGCCAACCACCGTTGCCAAAGGAGGAGGAGGAGGCTGGGAAACTAGAGGTGAGGTCGGAGCCTGAGATCTGGCCGTGGAGGCCGTGGAACATCGTGTGGACGCCTTATGGAGAGGCATCGGGCAAAGACCTAGTGGAGGAAGGAGGAGAGGACACCGGAGAAGATGCCCGGGGGTGGTTCCGTTGAGCGCTCCTTTAAGAACAAGGGTACTGCGAAGACACAGGCCCCTTCCTCTAGCACCAATCCTGTTGGTGCAAAAATCTGTCTGCGTCGGAGAAGCTGGAGTCGAGGGAGTCGCGGTCGCCACTGGGACCTGCAAAAGAAGTCTAAACCGGAGGTGGGGTTGCTCCGACAAGACCCTCCGATGCTCAAGTCAGTTCTCTGCCTCAACAAGAATGGAGTGCTCGAACGGAAATTTTAGCAGAGTTTCTAGGTAAAAATGAGAGCTTAGAGAATAACGTATCTAGGGTCCCCCTTTTATAGGTGGAGGGAGCAACAGACTGATAGCGATGTTTGTAACCATCCGGCAGTGGGCTACCCACGGTCAGGAGGAGTTTGTTGCGAAGAGTAGTGGAGTGGAATCGTGGCTATCACCGGGATGTGCCATGTGGAGCCTGTCACGGGGGGTGGAGCGGCGTCCGTTGTCGTGACTTGCCAGAGGATGGAGGAATCGTGTGGTATCCGTCGCAGGAAGTGGAGCAGGATCGTGGCCATTATTGTGGTCTGCCAGGGAGTGAAGGAGCCACGCAAAATCTGTCGCAGGAAGTGGAGCAGAGTCGTGGCCGTTGCTGTGGCCTGCTAGAGGGTCCAGGCCTATCGGCCGAAGTCCGGTTGGAGTGTCTGGTGGAGAGGGGTGGCTAGTTGCCCGTCTGAGAGGAGCTCAGAGTCCGGCTCTCATGGGAGTTCGGATGAAGTCTTCCTTCAGTTGAAGTCGGGGACGAGGTCCGGCTTCCGCGGGAGTCTGGACAGGGTCTTCCAGTAGCTGGAGTCGGAGATGAGATCTGACTCCCGTAGGAGCCCGGGTGAAGTCCACCTGCAATCAAAGTCAGGGGCGAAGTCCGGCTCCTTTAGGAGTCCGGATGAAGTTTACCAATAGTTAGGGTCGAGGATGGAGCCTGGCTCCCGTAGGAGTCCGGGCAAAGCCTTCCAGCAGTCGAGGTCGGTGATGAAGTCCGGGTGGAGTCTTTTCGCAGCTAGAGTCGGAGACGAAATCTGGCTCCCATAGGAGCCCGGGTGAAGTCCTCCTGCAATTGGAGTTGTGGGTGAAGTCCGGCTCCGTAGGAGTCCGGACGAAGTTTACCTGTAATGAAGTCTGGGCGGAGCCCTGCTCCGTAGGAGTCGGGCGACGTCCGCCTGCAGCCAGAGTCGGGGAATGAGGTCCGCTCATAGAGTCCGGGCGGAGTTTCCGCAGCTGGAGCGAGAGAGATCTGGCTCCCGTAGGAGTCGGGACGGAGTCTTCCAGAGCTGGAGTAGAGACGAGATCTGGCTCCCGTAGGA
>NC_026003.2:58315611-58390041 GCF_000442705.2 Elaeis guineensis
TATTATTGAGAATAGTATCCCAAAGCCAATCGTCAGCCTGTTGATGGTTGTGCTCATTCTTATATTAGTATATGAATTATAAATAAATAAAAGTATTTTGACATTTTTTATCATAAATTGTATCATCTTCTAATGAACTCTTGTGTTGTAGTGAAGTCCTTAGGACTATTTAGACTCAACAAAGGAGGATTTGTCGTTTAGTCCTTAAACCTGTTCGCGACCAAATGATACGTTGTTACCAAGAACAACAATGTTTATCAAGCATAGGTTGTTGTGTGCCACATGGGTTGGTTGTCCTCTTAACCAAGGAATGTGGAGACACTGGTATGGCATACAGGTGAGATATAAGGGTACATCTGCACTGAACGTGACCGACTCCAGAGCTTTTTCTGCTGTCAAGATTTGCTCCGATGAGATATAGGTATAACTGTCCCTCCGACCTGAGACCACCACGGTGACTTGCAAGCAACTCACTGCACTTAGGGCACTGGACTACCTGAATTTCTAATTCAGTGATGGAAGGATGCTGGGTGTAGTCAAGTACTTGACTTATCGGTGTGTGTGTTAAGATGGGATTGACCACTCCAGTTCAAGAGCTGTGTACAGTTGTGTTTCAATTTAGCAAAACCTTAGCCAGGGTAGTCCTAGTGGGGAGTCATAAGACTGTTTGAGTTGAGCACGATTCGGATGATCTGATCAGGGTTGACAGTTTAACCCTGAGTCGTCCTATACACAGGGGTCAAAAGGATAAATTATACATAACCATATTCATATAGGTTCTGAGTGTTGTGATTGTGACTATTTGACCTATCCGGATGTCGGGTACCATTGCTAGATGGTCACTTTGATTAGTACAGGAATGGTTCCTGTGCTACTAGCTTAGGTTCGAACCTGCAGGATCACACACATTAGAGGTTCCTACCTGATCTGATGGCTGGTGAAGATCCTAATGCTCGTGAATTTGAGTCCTACATGTCTGGAACTCTGTGATCAAGAATCAAAATTCTCTAATCACGAGTTCCACACATTTTGGGTACCGGGGTCAAGAGTCCCACTGGTTTGGAACTTTTTGATCAGGATTTCATATCGATGGATTCTGATGCCTGATTGCCCATCGAATTTAGACTCAGTATTTATGAGAGGTTTAATTAATGATTTGATCACTAATTAACTCAATTTGATTGAGTAATTATTTTTGGATCAAGTCCAATTGAATTGAATTCAGTGGGTTTGACCCGATTAGGTTAAGTGTTGACCTAATCTCCAAGGTGGTTTGGTCCCTGATCTGATCAGGGGTTGGGCTTAGTCAATTTCTGATTTGATTAAGATTTTATTGAGCCTAATTAAGCCTAATTAAGTTTGGTTTAACTTAGTCTAATTGTGCCTAATCTATTTTGATTAAGTTGGCTCAATTAGGTTGAAATCACTTTGACCTTATCTCCCTGCGCCACCTCACTTATCTGTGCCCATTTGAATTCACAAGAAACAACTTCTCATGAATTTTCTCCCATGCAGAAGCCTTCCCACACCCTCCCTTGTGCGCCATTTTTCTGGATAAAGATTGGTTTGTTAGCCATTCAAATTCAAAGGATGTTTGAATTTGAATGGGCAACTAATCCATGCGCCACCCACCTTATCTTGTGCGCCATTTAATCTACACGAGAAAGAGTTTCTCGTGTAAATTCTCCACACACAAACAACCCATGCCTCCTCTCTTCTCTCACCCAGAGTGGATAAGGATGGGTTGGTTTGCATTTGAATTCAAATTCAATTTGAATTCAAGTGAGCAACCACCTATCTTTATCCTCTCACGCGGATAAGACGCGTCTTGCACTGTTTTAAAAGAGAAGAGAAGGTGGGGCTTGCATAGAATTTTTTGGGAGAGAATAGTGGGTGTGAGGAAGCCTTATGCATGATTTGGAAGTTCAAAAACTTTCGAGAGAAAAGAAAAGAAAAGAAACAAAAGTGGGTGCAGGGTTTTCAGTGAGTACCCTAGGATTTCTGTCTGGGGTTCGGGTGTTGGGAATAGTGTCCCAAAGTCAATCGTCAGTCTGTTGACGGTTGTGCTCATTTTTATATATGTACATGAATTATGAATTAATAAAAATTATTTTGATATTTTTCATCACAAAATATTTCATCTTCTAATGAACTCCTATGTTGTGGTGAAGTCCTTAGGACTATTTAGACTCGACAAAGGAGGATTTGTCGTTAGTCCTTAAATCTGTTCGCGATCAAATGATATATTGTTACCAAAGATGACAATATTTATCAAGCATAGGTCGTTGTGTGCCATATAGGTTGGTTGTCCTCTTAACCAATGAGTGTGGAGACACTGGTATGGCATACAGGCGAGATGTAAGGGTACATCTGCACTAAACGTGACCGACTTCGGAGCTATTTCTGCTGTCAATATTTGCTCCGATAGAATATGGGTATAAATATCCCTCCGACCTGAGACCGCCACGGTGACTTGCAAGCAACTCACTGCACTTAGGCAATGGACTACCTGAATTTCTAATTCAGTGATGGAAGGCTGCTGGGTGTAGTCAAGTACTTGACTTGTCGGTGCGTGTGTCAAGATGGGATTGACCACTCCAGTTTAGGAGCTGTGTACAGTCATGTTTCAATTTAGCAAAACCTTGACCAGGGTAGTCTTTGTGAGGAGTCACAGGACTGTTTGAGTTGAGCATGATTCGGATGATCTAATCAGGGTTGACAGTTTAATCCTGAGTCATCCTAAACATAGAGGCCAAAAGGATGAATTATACAGTAACCATATTCACGTAGGTTCTGAGTGTTGCGATCGCGACCATTCAACTTATTCGATCATCGGATACCATTGCTAGTTGGTCACTTCGATTAGTACTGGAATTGGTTCCTATGCTACCGGCTTAGGTTCGAACCTGCGGGGTCACACACATTAGAGGTTCCTATCTGATCTGATAGCTGGTGTAGAGTCCTTCATGTCTGAGATTCTGTGATCGAGAATCAGGATTCTCTGATCACGAATTCCACACATTTTAGATACCGGGGTCAAGAGTCCCACTGGTTTAGGACTCTTCGATCAGGGTTACATATCGATAAATTCTGATGCCCGATTACCCATCGAATTTGGACTCAATATTTATGAGAAGTTTAATTAGTGATTTGATCACTAATTTACTCAATTTGATTGAGTAATTAATTTTGGATCAAGTCCAATTGAATTGGATTCAGTTGGGTTTGACCTGATTAGGTTAAGAGTTGACCTAATCATCAAGATGGTTTGGTCCCTGATATGATCAGGGGTTGGGCTTAATCAATTTCTGATTTAATTAGGATTTTATTGATCTTAATTAAGCCTAATTAAGTTGGGTTTAAATTAGTCTAATTGGGCCTAACTTATTTGGTTCAATTAGGTTGGTTTAAATAATGAAACCACCTTGACCCATTCTCCCTGCGCCACCTCACTTTCACTGCGCCCATTTGAATTCACGAGAAGAAAGTTCTCATGAATTTTTTTCCTCATGCAAAGCCCTCCTCACACCCTACTTTAATGCACCAAATGAGTGGATAAGGATGATTGGTTGGCCATTCAAATTCAAAACAAAGTTTGAATTTGAATGAGCAACCAATCTTAGCGCCTTGACCTTATCCTCTTTTAGCATCCCATTTATTACACGAAAAAATGTTTCTCATGAAATGACTCATGCACAAATTAAGCCACGCCCTTCTCTTCTCACACCCTTAGTGGATAGGGATAAATTGGTTTCCATTTGAATTCAAAATTTGATTTGAATTCAAATGTGCAATTACTCATCTTTATCCCCTCACATGGATAAGACGTTTTGACGTTGTTTTAAAAGGAGGAGAAGAGTGGGGTGTGAAAAAGAAAATTTTTGGAGAGAAAATCTAGGCGTGAGGAATCCTTGTGTGCAAGGTGAAGGTCTATATCCTTCCGAGAGAAAAAGAAAGAAAAGAAAGAAAATTTGTGCGCAGGGTTTCAGTGAGTTCTTCAGGGTTTCAGCCTGGAGTTCGGGAAGTGAGAAGGTGAGCTACGAGTGTCGTGAGCCCACCAAATTTTAAAGAGATCTTCAACATCCTCTCAAGAATATCTGCTAATGATCCAAAGCATCCAAAGAATCGACAGACATCGATCGAAGGTGTTCGATCAGCATCGGTCGTTAAAAGGACTCTACAGCGAGCTAGCACTCGTGAAGAGTCGATTAGATCGGGAGCTTCGTGTGGATGATCCGTAGAGGCCAGACACGTTATGTGGCTGCATCATGATGATCAGACTCTTCCGACGGGGATTAGATTGCGGCAATCTACTACCCGCACAAAGGTATTGTGTTCTGAACATATTACAGTAAAGTGTTTACTGTTCAAATTCGAATTTCAAATTTAAATGCATGCATGCTATATATCATATTTAGATTCTAATGTAGGATAAATTTTTATTAACTAATTAGATTAATTAATAATTTTCACTATAAAATAATAATTTTGAAAAAATTTAAAATTACCATTTTACCCCTGTATTGATTTTTCCCACATCGGAAAGTGAGAAGGTGAGCTACGAGTGTCGTGAGCCCACCAAACTTCAGGGAGAGCTTCATCAACCTATCAAGCACCTTGGCTGATGATTTGGAGCATCTGAGGAGTCAACAAATATCGATCGAAAGTGTTTGATCAGCATCGACCGTCGAAAAGATTCTACGACGAACTAGCATTTGTGAGGAGCCGATCAGATCGAAAGCTTCGTGTGGATGATCCGCAGAGGTCAGACACACTGTGTAGCTGCATTACAATGATCGGACCTTTCCAACGGTGATCAGACTACGGCGATCAACTACCCGCACAAAGGTAATGTGTTCTGAACACATAACAGTAAAATATTTACTGTAGAATTTAAAATTTTAAATTTAAATACATGCTACATATATCATATTTAAATCCTTGTGTAGGATTAATACATGTTAATTAATTAGATTAATTAATATTTTTTACTGTAAAATAGTAATTTTGAAAAAATTTTAAAATTATCATTTTACCCCTGCACTGATATTTCACTTCAAATGGTATCAGAGCAAGTTTTAAAATATGATATACATTTGCATGCGTAGATTAAGTAGTAATCTAAAAATTTAAGTTTGAAATTTGAATTTTAAAATTTAAAATTTAAAATTTAAAATTTATTCAAAATTTAAAATTTAGAAATTTGAAATTCAAAATTTGAAATTTAAAATTTGAAATTTGAAATTCAAAATTCAAAATTCAAAAATTTGAAATTCAAAATTTAAAATTTAAAATTTGAAATTCAAAAATTTGAAAATTGTTTGAAATTTGAAATTCAAAATTTAAAATTTAAAATTTAAAATTTGAAATTTGAAATTTAAATTTTGAAATTAGTATATTTAGATATACTTGATCCAAGTAGCAAGTAGTCTAATTGGGTTGGTTGCCATGGTCGTCCGGTCATAGGAGAAAATAGAATTTAAAGGCCCTCTCCTCCCATATGATGGGGTTCTCCTATGGCGGTAGGGATGCCGATGCGATTATATCCCATGCAGACGAAGCAGTGAAAGGACTTAATTATAAAGGTTCAATTATGAAATTTATCATGAATGTGTTAGATTAGATCTAAAAAAATATTCATGATTTATTTTGATTGAGTTATTTTCTGTTATGTAATTAGCAATAGGATTGCTGTTTATGAAATATGCTGATCTGTTTGTGAAATGAGTTAACACATTTGATGAACAGAAAATAAAACCTTTCAAATTTGAAAATTATTTTCAAAATACCAAACCCTATCCCATCAGTCCTAATACTTAATTAAAAGAATCAAGTGTTGTCTAGTTGGTCTAGAATTGTGAATTAAGAACTAAGACAATTGCATAAACTTGTGGGTCAATGGGTTAGATGGATTAGGTCCATAATTGGGTTAGACCTAAGGTTAGCTTAAAGAAATGGACTAAATTAGAGTAATTGATCAAATCTAATCAAAAATTGAATTAGATTAGGTCAAGGACACTCTAGATTCAACTCCAATAGTTAGTTGAATGGGTCCATGTCTTTAACTAGACCAAGATGGACTTAATTCATGGCTACGCAGTGGAACCCTATTTACTAAGTTGATCAAATTAAAACTAATGAACCGGTTGGTGTCTAAGGTAAGTTTGACAGTCTGACCAGTGGTTTTTAAGTAGGAGCTACTCACATTGATTCGATCTCTGACGAGTTAACGGCATATCCTCACCACTGATCTCACTTACCTGGCCAACCTGGTGAGTTAGGTTTTGATTAGATCGCTTGGTGATTCAGACTCATTCATGTCATTAGGTAAATTAGTGTGACTGATTTAGGTGCTCCTAATGCTGGCTTTAATTAAATTCTTTTTAATCTGACTCGATGAAGTCAGTGGGAGGATTGAAATTGGCTGGTTAATTTCTTCTCTTCTATCCTTCAATAAAAATCCTCAAAAATTATTAAGTCTCTAAAAATAATTAAGTTATAGTGATAACTAAGTCATAGCCTTCCATTAAGTGAGTGATAATGAGTCCATTAGTTTAATTTGTAGGGAAAATCAGTGCAGGGATAAAATGGTAATTTTAAAACTTTTTCAAAATCACTATTTTACAGTAAAAATTATTAATTAATCTAATTAATTAATAAAAATTTACCCTACACTAGGATCTAAATATGATATATAGTATACATGCATTTAAATTTAAAATTCGAATTTGAACAGTAAATACTTTACTGTAATGTGTTCAAAACACAATACCTTTGTACAGATTGTAGATCGCCGCAATCTGATCACCGTCAGGAGAGTCTGATCATCATGATATAGCCACACAGCATGTCTGGCCTCTGCGGATCGTCCACACGAAGCTCCCGATCTGATCGACTCCTCACGAGTGTTAGCTCGTTGTAGAGCCCTTTCGATGGCCGATGCTGATCGAACTCCTTCGATTGACGTCTGTTGATTTTTTGGGATGCTCCAGATTGTTAGCAGACGTGCTTGAGAAGATGTTGAAGATCTTCCTAAAATTTGGTGGGCTCACGACACTCATAGCTCATCTTCTCACTTCCCGAACTCCAGGCTGAAACCCTGAAGAACTCACTGAAACCCTGCGCACACTTTTTCTTTCTTTTATTTCTTTTTCTCTCGGAAGGATATAGACCTTCACATTGCACACAAGGATTCCTCATGCATTCAAATGGGCGCAGTGGAAGTGAGGTGGCACAGAGAGAATGGGTCAGGGTGGTTTCATTATTTAAACCAACCTAATTGAACCAAATAAGTTAGGCCCAATTAGACTAATTTAAACATAACTTAATTAGGCTTAATTAGGCTCAATAAAATCCTAATCAAATTAGGAATTGATTTAGCCCAACCCCTGATCATATCAGGGACCAAACCATCTCGATGATTAGGTCAACTCTTAACCTAATCAAGTCAAACCCAACTGAATTCAATTCAATTGGACTTGATCCAAAATTAATTACTCAATCAAATTGAGTTAATTAGTGATCAAATCACTAATTAAATCTCTCATAAATATTGAGTCCAAATCTGATGGATAATCGGGCATCAGAATTCATCGATATGTAATCCTGATCGAAGAGTCCTAAACTAGTGAGACTCTTGATCCCAGTACCCAAAATGTGTGGAATTCGTGATCAAAGAATCTTGATTCTCGATCATAGAATCTTAGACATGAAGGACTCTTCACCAGCTATCAGATCAGATAGGAACCTCTAATGTGTGTGACACCACCGGTTCGAACCTAAGCCGGTAGCACAGGAACCAATTCCTGTACTAATCGAAGTGACCATCTAGCAATGATACTCGATGATCGGATAGGTCGAATGGTCGCAATCACAACACTCAGAACCTACGTGAATATGGTTACTGTATAATTCATCCTTTTGACCTCTGTGTTTAGGATGACTCAGGGTTAAACTATCAACCCTGATTAGATCATCCGAATCGTGCTCAACTCAAACAGTCCTGTGACACCTCACAAAGACTACCCTGACCAAGGTTTTGCTAAATTGAAACACGACTGTACACAGCTCTTATACTGGAGTGGTCAATCCCATCTTGACACACGCACCGACAAGTCAAGTACTTGACTACACCCAGCAGCCTTCCGTCACTGAATTAGAAATTTAGGTAGTCCAGTGCCTAAGTGCAGTGAGTTGCTTGCAAGTGACTGTGGCGGTCTCAGGTCGGAGGGATATTTATACCCATATTCCATCAGAGCAAATCTTGACAGCAGAAATAGCTCTGGAGTCGGTCACGCTCAGTGCAGATGTACCCTTACATCTCACCTGTATGCCATACCAGTGTCTCCACACTCATTGGTTAAGAGGACAACCAACCTATATGGCACACAACGACCTATGCTTGATAAATGTTGTCGTCCTTGGTAACAACGTATCATTTGGTCGCGAACAAATTTAAGGACTAAACGATAAATCCTCCTTTGTCGAGTCTAAATAGTCCTAAGGACTTCACCACAACATAGGAGTTCATTAGAAGATGAAACATTTTGTGATGAAAAATATCAAAATAATTTTTATTAATTCATAATTCATATACATATACAAAAATGAGTACAACCGTCAACAGGCTGATGATTGGCTTTGGGATACTATTCCCAACAATCTCCCACTTGGCCTAAAATCAATCGGTGCAGTATCTAATACCCATCTTCGACTTGTAGTCGTCGAACTCCTTCACCGCAATGGCTTTAGTGAATGGGTCGGCCAGGTTCTCCTTTCCATCGATCTTCTGAAGGTTGATGTCACCTCGATCCATAATTTCCTGGATGAGATGGTAGCGACGTAGAATATGCTTCGTCCGCTGGTGTGCCTTGGGTTCCTTCACCTGAGCAATGGCTCCAGAGCTGTCACAGTAGAGCAGAACTGGACCAACAAGGGAGGGTGCTACTCCGAGCTCGATGATGAATTTTCTCAGCCACACCACTTCTTTGGCAGTATCTGATGCAGCGACATACTCCGCCTCGCAAACTGAATCAGCCACTGTGTGTTGCTTGAAACTCTTCCAGCAGATAGCCCCACCATTAAGGGTAAAAATAAATCCCGACACACTTTTGCTGTCATCGTGATCAGACTGAAAACTAGAGTCTGTAAGCCCTATAAGTCTCAAGTCTGATTCACCATAAAGAAGCCACTGGTCCTTAGTATTTCTTAAATACTTCAGGATGGTTTTAACAACCTTCCAGTGATTCTCTCCTGGATCAGATTGGTATCTACTCACTACCCTAGTGAGTATGCCACATCTGGTCGTGTACATGTCATGATGGTGTACATGATAGATCCCACTGTCGAGGCATATGAAATTCTACTCATATGCTCTCTCTCTTGAGGTGTTGTCGGACAATCCCTCTTCGAGAGAGAAATTCCATGGCCTATCGGTAGATAGCCTTTCTTGAAATTCTCCATGCTGAACCTCTTCAGCATAGTATCTATGTATGTAGACTGGAATAAACCAAGCAACCTTTTAGATCTATCCCTATAGATCCTCATTCCTAGGATGTAGGAAGCTTCTTCCAGATCTTTCATGGAGAACTGTGACGACAGCCAAACCTTTATTCCCTGTAATGCAGGGACATCATTCCCGATTAAGAGAATATCATCTACATACAATACAAGAAATATCACTATTGGACCATTAGCCTACTTATAAATGCAGGGCTCTTCTCCGTTCTTAACGAAGCCATACGTCTTGATCGTCCTATCAAAATGTATGTTCCAACTCCGGGATGCCTGCTTAAGTCCATAAATGGACCTCTATAGTCTGCACACCTTAGATTCATCTGTGGATGTGAATCCTTCAGGTTGTATCATATACACCTCTTCATCCAGCTCTCCATTTAGGAAAGCTGTCTTCACATCCATCTGCCAAATTTCATAGTCCAGATGGGCAGCTATCGCAAGCATAATCTGAATGGATTTATGCATTGCCATAGGAGAAAATGTCTCATCATAGTCTATACCATAACGTTGACGATATCCCTTGGCAACAAGACGGGCTTTATAGGTTTTCACCTTTCTGTCTGCGCCCCTCTTCCTCTTGAAGACCCATTTACACCCTATGGGTTTTACTCCTTCAGGTGGGTCAACCAATGTCCACACATCATTGACCTTCATGGACTCCATTTCAGATTTCATGACCTCTAGCCATTTCTCAGAGTCGGGTCTCTGTATTGCATCCATGTAGGTGATCGGATCCTCATCATTTTCATCAAGTTTGATAGGATCATCGTCTTGGACCAAGAAACCATAGTATCTGTCTAGTTGACGTGGTACTCTACCAGATCGCCTTAAGGGTGCTTGAACAATGGGCTCCGGATCTGATCTAATCAAATCCGGTTCATGTTCAGCAACTTGTGTTTATTTTTTCACCTGTCGAACTTCGTCAAGTTCGACCTTAGAGGCAACAGTCCCTTCATCAAGGAACTCCTTTTCCAAAAAGATTGCCTTAAGTCTGACAAACACCTTTTGCTCATCAGCCAGGCAGAAATAATACTCTTTGGTCTCTTTTGGGTACCCTATAAAATTACACTTATCAGACCTAGGTCCTAGCTTGTCCGTAATTAAACGTTTAACATAAGTCGGACACCCCCAAACCCTAAGGTGCGAGAGTACTGGCTTACGTCCTATCCATATCTCATATGGCGTTTTGGTTACAGACTTACTCAGAACTCTATTTAGAAGGTAACAAGCCGATTCGAGCGCATATCCCCAAAGAGAGATCGACAGACCAGCAAATCCCATCATGGATCGAACAATGTCCAACAAGGTTCGATTCCTCCTTTCGGACACACCATTATGCTGTGGTGTTTCAGGAGGTGTCCACTGAGAGAGAATCTCATTCTCTCCAAGATATGTCAGAAAATTATTAAAAAGATATTCACCTCCTCGATCAGATCAAAGAGTTTTAATACAGTTTCCAGTTTGTTTTTCTACCTCATTTCAGAATAGTTTGAACATTTCAAACGACTTCGACTTATGCTTCATTAAATAGACATACCCATACCTCGATAGGTCGTCTGTGAAGGTTATGAAGTAGAAATATCCACCTCTTGCACTTGAGCTCATGAGTCCACATACATCAGAATGTACCAAAGCCAAGAGTTCACTGGCTTGCTCACCTTTTTCAGTAAAAGGTGACTTGATCATTTTACCAAGAAGACAGGACTCACAGGTTGGAAGTGATTCATAATCACCTACTTCAAGAATTCCTTCTTGAGCCAACCTGTTTATCCTGTTCTTATTGATATGACCTAGCCTACAGTGCCAAAGGTAGACATCTAACACATTATCTATTCTAGGACGTTTACCGGAGGTTTGAACCACATTAACAGGTTGTGATAGAAAGTAAATTCCATTATAAAGTTGTCCAATAAATATTGTAACACCATTCAAAATGATATTATAAATATTTTTTTTATTAAAAATTAATAACCGTTCATGGCCAAAAGGCCTACAAAAATAATATTTAATAAAAAGCTTGGACAATGTGACATTCACTCAGAATTATATTTCGAGAATTGATTACAAGGTTCATGATTCCTAATGCTAGAATTGGAACTTTGCTTCTATCTCCAACGTTCAGGAATCTCTCGCCTTCATTAAATCTCCTACTGACCTGCAGACCCTACATCGAATTGCAAATATGATAAGGGCTTCCGGTATCCAATACCCAAGCAGTAGTATCACAAATAAAAAAGTTGCAAGGTGTTATCATATAAGTACCTTGCTTCTTCTTCGGTTTGTTCGGGTCCAGTGAGGTAATGTATAGAGGACAGTTTCTCTTCCAGTGCCCCTACTTCTTGCAAAAGAAGCACTCCGCCTGGCTCTGGTCGGGCTTGCGCTTCTTTGTCTGACCCTGTGCAGACATCCCAGCAAGCGGCTGCACCTTCTTATTCTTCTTCTTCTTGTTCTTCTTCCCTCTCTCAAAGGGTCGACGACCAGAAGAAGACTCTCCCATAACATTTACCGACTCCTTATGGAGCTGGTGGTCCTTCTCAAAGTTCTGCAGCAACCCCAACAAGCCGTGGTAGTTCACTGCAGGCTTTGTCATTCAAAAATGAGTAAGGAAGGGAAGGTAGGACTTGGGCAGAGAATTAAGGATCGCATCCTTACCGAGCTGCTCGTGCAGGGGAAAGCCCAGTTTATTTAGGCACTCAATCATTTCGATCATGTACAGTACATGATCAGTGATTGAGGCTCCATCCCTCATTCGAGCATTGAAAATGGCACAACTAGTTTTGTGCCTTTCAACATTGTCAGGCATGCTAAAGGAGTTGTTCAATATTTGAAGCATCTCCTATGGTTGGGCATTCTCGAACCTGTGGCTGAACTCATCATTCATTACCGCCAGCATAATGCACCGAACGGTGGTGCGGTCGTTGAGTCACTTCTGGTAAGTATCTCAGACCACCCCTCTAGCATTCGGGACTGGCTCCTCAGGTGTCGGATCCGTTACTACATAAAGGATCCGCTCATGCTCAAGGATGATTTTTAATTTTCGATACCAGCTATCAAAATTAGGTCCCATGAGCTTGTCATTATCTAATAATGACCGGAGCAACAGGGTAGTGGCCATAGTTGCATAAAGGAAAACCAGACCTATATTAGTACATAAATTATTAATACTAAAGATTTGGACTTTAGTCTAAAGTTTCTCCTAGTATTTTTACGAATTGGTAGCCTCAACTTCCAATTCGAAGAATTACTTTAATTCCTTAGTGAGTATTAGAATCCACACAGACTACACACGAGCTCAACTTTGGTTGGTCAACCCATGTGCATCTATGGGTAGGTTCATAACCAGTTGTTTCTCTAAACAACTTCTAGTAATTAATTTTGCCCCAGAACCTAATCAGTAGGCTTTGACCTCCACTGAAAAAATCTGGTTAGGTCCAACCATTAACATGATTTGATTTGGTGAATCGGACCAATAAATGATCAAGCTCGACTTTGGTCGGCCAACCTAACCACCATCAGAAAGACTCAAACCAAATTATCATACTATGAATGATAATTTCATTAGTCAATAAGCACCAGGCCTTTGGGCCTCCAATGATTATTAAACTAATGGACTCATTATCACTCACTTAATGGGAGGCTATGACTTAGTTATCAATATAACTTAATTATTTTTAGGACCTAATAATTTTTGAAGATTTTGTTAAAGAATAGATGAGAAGATAAATTACCAGTCAATTTCAATCCTCCCACTGACTTCACCAAGTCAGATTAAAAAGGGTTTAATTAAAGCTGGCATTAGGAGCACCTAAATCAGTCAAACTGATTTACCTAATGACATGGGTGAGTCCTAATCACCAAGTGATCTAATTAAAACCTAATTCACCAGGTTGGCCAGGTAAGTGAGATCAGTGGTGGGGATAAGCCATTAACTCGTCAGAGATCGAATCACTGCGAGTAGCTCCCGCTTAAAAACCACTGGTCAAACTGTCAAACTTACCTTAGACACCAACCGGTTCATTAGTTTTAATTTGATCAACTTAGTAAATAGGGTTCCACCACGTAGCCATGAATTAAGTCCATCTTGGTCTAGTTAAAGACATGGACCCATTCAACTACAACTATTGGAGTTGAGTCTAGAGTATCCTTGACCTAATCTAATTCAACTTTTGATTAGATTTGATCAATTACTCTAATTTAGTCTATTTTTTTAAGCTAACCTTAGGTCTAACCCAATTATGGACCTAATCCATCTAACCCATTGACCCACAAGTTTATGCAATTATCTTAGGTCTTAATTCATAATTCTAAACCTACTAGACAACACTTAATAATTTTAATTAAGTATTTGGGCTGATGGGTCAGGGTTTGGCATTTCAAAAATAATTTTTCAAATTTGAAAGGTTTTATTTTCTGTTCACCAAATATGTTGACTCATTACACAAATATATCAGCACATTTCATAAATAGCAATTCTATTGCTAATTACATAACAGAAAATAACTCAATTAAAATAAATCATGAATATTTCTTTCGCTCTTTTATCTGCATGGGATATAATCGCATCGGTACCCCTACCATCATAGGAGACCCCATTGAATGGGAAGAGAGAGCTTTTAAACCCTACTTTTCTCCTATGATCGGACGGCCATGGCAACCAACCCAATTTGATTACTTGCTACTTGGATCAAATATATCTAAATATATCAATTTTAAAATTTAAATTTCAAATTTTAAATTTCAAATTTTAAATTTTAAATTTTGAATTTCAAATTTCAAACAAATTTCAAATTTTTGAATTTCAAATTTTAAATTTTAAATTTTGAATTTCAAATTTAAAATTTCAACCAAATTTTAAATTTCAAATTTTGAATTTCAAATTTTTGAATTTTGAATTTCAAATTTTTGAATTTTGAATTTCAAATTTTAAATTTCAAAATTTAAATTTTAAAATTTGAATTTCAAACTTTTAAATTTTGAATTTCAAACAACTTTCAAAATTCAAATTTTAAATTTTGAATTTTAAATTTCAAATTTAAACTTTTAGATTACAACTTAATCTATGCATACAAATTCATATATCATATCTTAGAACCGGCTCTGATACCATTTATGGGAAAAATCAGTGCAGGGATAAAATGATAATTTTAAAATTTTTTTAAAATCATTATTTTACAGTAAAAATTATTAATTAATCTAATTAATTAATAAAAATTTATCCTACACTAGGATCTAAATATGATATATAGCATGCATGCATTTAAATTTGAAATTCAAATTTGAACAGTAAACACTTTATTGTAATGTGTTCAGAACACAATACTTTTGTGCGGGTAGTAGATCGTCACAATCTGATCACCGTCGAGAGAGTCTGATCATCATGATGCAGTCACACAGTATGTCTGGCCTCTGTGGATCATCCACACGAAGCTCTCAGTCTGATCGACTCCTCACGAGTGCTAGCTCGTTGTAGAGCCCTTTCGACGGTCGATACTGATCGAACTCCTTCGATCGATGTCTGTCGATTCTTTGGATGCTCTGGATCATCAGCAGACGTGCTTGAGAGGATGTTGAAGATCTTCTTGAAATTTGGTGGGCACACGACACTCGTAGCTTACCTTCTCACTTCCCGAACTCCAAGCTGAAACCCTGAAGAACTCACTGAAACCCTGCGCACACTTTTTCTTTCTTTTCTTTCTTTTTCTCTCAGAAGGATATAGACCTTCACCTTGCACACAAGGATTCCTCATGCCTAGATTTTCTCTCTAAAATTTTTCTTTCACATGCCCCACTCTTCTCATCCTTTTAAAACAACGTCAAAACATCTTATCCACGTGAGAGGATAAAGATGAGTAATTGCACATTTGAATTCAAATCAAATTTTGAATTCAAATGGAAACCAATTTATCCCTATCCACTAAGGGTGTGAGAAGAGGAGGGTGTGGCTTAATTTGTGCATGAGTGATTTCATGAGAAACATTTTCTCGTGTAATAGAAGGGGCGCTAAAAGAGGATAAGGTCAAGGCGCTAAGATTGGTTGCTCATTCAAATTCAAACTTTGTTTTGAATTTGAATGGCCAACCAATCATACTTATCCACTCATTTGGCTCATTAAAGTAGGGCATGAGGATGGCTTTGCATGAGAAAAAATTCATGAGAACTTTCTTCTCGTGAATTCAAATGGGCACAGTGGAAGTGAGGTGGCGCAGGGAGAATGGGTCAAGGTGGTTTCATTATTTAAACCAACCTAATTGAACCAAATAAATTAGACCCAATTAGACTAATTTAAACTCAACTTAATTAGGCTTAATTAGGCTCAATAAAATTCTAATCAAATCAGAAATTGATTAAGTCCAACCCCTGATCATATCAGGGACCAAACCATCTCGACGATTAGGTCAACTCTTAACCTAATCAAGTCAAACTTAACTAAATCCAATTCAATTGGATTTGATCCAAAATTAATTACTCAATCAAATTAAGTTAATTAATGATCAAATCACTAATTAAATCTCTCATAAATATTGAGTCCAAATCCGATGGGTAATCGGGCATCAGAATTCATCGATATGTAACCTTGATCGAAGAGTCCTAAATCAGTGGGACTCTTGATCCCGATACCCAAAATATGTGAAATTTATGATCAGAGAATTTTGATTTTCGATCACAGAATCTCAGACATGAAGGACTCTTCACCAGCTATCAAATCAGATAGGAATCTCTAATGTGTGTGATCCCGCAGGTTCGAACCTAAACCGATAGCACAGGAACCAATTCCTGTACTAATCGAAGTGACCATCTAGCAATGGTATCCGACGACCGGATAGGTCGAATGGTCGCAATCGCAACACTCAAAACCTATGTGTATATGGTCACTGTATAATTCATCCTTTTGACCTCTGTGTTTAGAACGACTCAGGGTTAAACTGTCAATCCTGATTAGATCATCCGAATCGTGCTCAACTCAAACAGTCCTGTGACTCCTCACAAAGGCTACCCTGGCCAAGGTTTTGCTAAATTGAAACACAACTGTACATAGCTTCTAAACTGGAGTGGTCAATCCTATCTTGACACACGCACCGACAAGTCAAGTACTTGACTACACCCAGCAGCCTTCCGTCACTGAATTAGAAATTCAGGTAGTCCAGTGCCTAAGTGTAGTGAGTTGTTTGTAAGTCACCATGGTGGTCTCAGGTCGGAGGGATATTTATATCCATATTCTATCGGAGCAAATCTTGACAGCAGAAATAGCTCCGGAGTCGGTCACGTTCAGTGCAGATGTACCCTTACATCTCACCTGTATGCCATACCAGTGTCTCCACACTCATTGGTTAAGAGGACAACCAACCTATATGGCACACAACGACCTATGCTTGATAAACGTTGTCATCCTTGGTAACAACGTATCATTTGATTGCGAACAGATTTAAGGACTAAACGACAAATCTTCCTTTGTCGAGTCTAAATAGTCCTAAGGACTTCACCACAACATATGAGTTCATTAGAAGATGAAATATTTTATGATGAAAAATACCAAAATAATTTTTATTAATTATAATTTATGTACATATACAAAAATGAGTACAACCGTCAACAGACTGACGATTGACTTTGGGACACTATTCCCAACATAATAATCACTGGAGGCCCAAAGGCCTGGTGCTTATTGACTAATGGAATTATCATTCATAATATGATCATTTGGTTGAGTCTTTCATGATGGTGGTCAGATTGGCCGGCCAAAGTCGGGCCTGATCATTTATTGATTAGATTCACCAAATTAAGTCATGTTAATAGTTGGACCTAACCAGATCTTTTCAGTGGAGGCCAAAGCCTACTGATTAGGTTCTGGGGCAAAATTAATTACTAGAAGTTGTTTAGAGAAACAACTGGTTATGAACCTATCCATAGATGCACATGGGTTGACCAACCAAAGTTGGGCTCGTGTGTGGTCTATATGGATTCTAGTACTCACTAAGGAATTAAAGTAATTCCTTGAATTGGAGGTTGAGGCTACCAGTTCGTAAAAATACTGGGAGAAACTTTAGACTAAAGTCCAAATCTTTAGTATTAATAATTTATATACTAATAAAGGTCTGATTTTCCTTTATGCAGCTATGGCCACTATCCTGTCACTCCGATCATTATTAGATAATGACAAGCTCATGGGATCTAATTTCGATAGCTGGTATCAAAATTGAAAATCATTTTTGAGCATGAGTGGATCTTTTATGTAGTAATGGATCCGGCACGTGAGGAGCTAGTCCCGAACGCTAGAGGGACGGTCTGAGATACTTACCAGAAGTGGCTCAATGATCGTACCACCGTATGGTGCATAATGCTGGCGGCAATGAATGATGAGTTCAGCCGTAGGTTCGAGAATGCCCAGCTGCAGGAGATGATTCAAATGTTGAACGACTCCTTTGGCACGCCTGACGATGTTGAAAGGTACAAAACTAGTTGTGCCATTTTCAATGCTCGGATGAGGGATGGGGCCTCAGTCACTGATCATATACTGTACATGATCGAAATGATTGAGCGCCTAAGTAAACTGGGCTTTCCCTTGCACGAGCAGCTCGATGAAGATAAGATCCTTAATTCTTTGCCCAAGTCCTTCCTCCCCTTTCTTACTCATTTTCGGATGACAAAGCCTGCAGTGAACTACCACGGCTTGTTGGGGTTGCTGCAGAACTTTGAGAAGGACCACCAGCTCCATAAGGAGTCGGTGAATGTTGTGGGAGGGTCTTCTTCTGGACGTCGACCTTTTGAGAAAGGGAAGAAGAACAAGAAGAAGAAGAATAAGAAGGTGCAGCCGCATGCTGGGACGTCTGCACAGGGTCAGACCAAGAAGTGCAAGCTCGATCAGAGCCAAGCGGAGTGCTTCTTTTGCAAGAAGCAGGGGCACTGGAAGAGGAACTGTCCTCTATACATTGCCTCCCTGGACCCGAACAGGCCGAAGAAGAAGCAAGGTAATTATACGATAACACCTTGCAACTTTTTCATTTGTGATACTACTGCCTGGGTATTGGATACTGAAAGCCCTTATCATATCTGTAATTCGATGCAGGGTCTGCAGGTCAGTAGGAGATTTGATGAAGGTGAGAGGTTCCTGAACGTTGGAGATGGAAGCAAAGTTCCAGTTCTAGCTTTAAGAATCATGAACCTTGTAATCTATTCTCGTAATGTAATTCTGAGTGAATGTCACTATTATCCAAGTTTTTTATTAAATATTATTTCTGTAGGCCTTTTGGCCATGTACAGTTATGATTTTTTAATAAAAAAAATATTTGCAATATCATTTTGAATGGTGTTACAATGTTTGTTGGACAACTAAATAATAGAATTACTTTCTATCACAGCCTGTTAATGTGGTTCAACTTTCGGTAAATGCCCTAGAATGGATAATGTGTCAGAAGTCTACTTTTGGCACTGTAGGCTAGGTTATATCAATAAGAGCAGGATAAACAGGTTGGCTCAAGAAGGAATTCTTGAAGTTGGTGATTGTGAATCACTTTCAACCTGTGAGTCCTGTCTTCTTGGAAAGATGACCAGGTCATCTTTTATTGAAAAAGGTGAGCGAGCCAGTGAACTCTTGGGTCTGATACATTCTAATGTATGTGGATCCATGAGCTCAAGTGCAAGAGGTAGATATTTCTACTTCATAACCTTCACAGACGATCTATCGAGGTATGGGTATGTCTACTTAATGAAGCATAAGTCGGAGTCATTTGAAATGTTCAAACTATTCTGAAATGAGATAGAAAAACAAACTGAAAAGTGTATTAAAACTCTTCGATCTGATCGAGGAGGTGAATACCTTTCCAATGAGTTTCTGACATATCTTGGGAAGAATGGGATTCTCTCTCAGTGGACTCCTCCTGGAACACCACAGCATAATGGTGTGTCTGAAAGGAAGAATCAGATCTTGTTGGACAAGATTCGATCCATGATGGGATTTGCTGGTCTGTCGATCTTCCTCTGGAGATATGCACTCGAATCGACTTGTTACCTTCTAAATAGGGTTCGAGTAAGTCTGTAACCAAAATGCCATATGAGATATGGATAGGACGTAAGCCAGTACTCTCGCACCTTAGGGTTTGGGGGTGTCCGGCTTATGTTAAATGTTTAATTACGACAAGCTTGGACCTAGGTCTGACAAGTGTTATTTCATAGGGTACCCAAAAGAGACCAAAGGGTATTATTTCTACCTAGCTGATGAGCAAAAGGTCTTTGTCAGCCTTAAGGTAATTTTTTGGAAAAGAAGTTCCTTGGTTAAGGGACTGTTGCCTCTGAGGTCGAACTTGAGAAGTTCGACAGGTGAAAAAATCGACACAAGTTGCTGAACCTAAATTGGATTTGGTTAGATCAGATTTAGAGCTCATTGTTCCTGCACCCTTAAGGCGATCTGGTAGAGTACCACATCAACCGGACAGATACTATGGTTTCTTGGTCCGAAATGACGATCCTGTCGAACTTGATGAAATTGATGAGGATCTGATCACCTACATGGATGGAATGCAGAGACCTAACTCTGAAAAATGGCTAGAGGCCATGAAATCTAAAATGGAGTCCATGAAGGTCAACGATGTGTGGACATTGGTTGATCCACCCGAAGGAGTAAAACCCATAGGGTGTAAGTGGATCTTCAAGAGGAAGAGGGACGCAGACGGAAAGGTGGAGACCTATAAAGTCCGTCTGGTTGCCAAGAGATATCATCAACATTATGGTATAGACTATGACGAGATGTTTTCTCCTGTGGCAATGCTCAAATCCATTCAGATTATGCTTGCGATAGCTGCCCATCTGGACTATGAAATCTGACAAATGGATGTGAAGACAGCTTTCCTAAATGGAGAGCTGGATGAAGAGGTGTATATGATACAACCTGAAGGGTTCACATCCACAGATGAGTCTAAGGTGTGCAGGCTACAGAGGTCCATTTATGGACTTAAGCAGGCATCCTAGAGTTGGAACATACGTTTTGATAGGATGATCAAGATGTATGGCTTTGTTAAGAACGGAGAAGAGCCCAACATTTATAAGTGGGCCAATAGTCCAGTAGTGGTATTTCTTGTATTGTATATGGATGACATTCTCTTAATCGGAAATGATGTCCCTGCATTACAGGGAATAAAGATTTAGCTGTCGTCACAGTTCTCCATGAAGGATCAGGGAGAAGCTTCCTACATCCTAGGGATGAGGATCTATAGGGATAGATCTAAAAGGTTGCTTGGCTTATCCCAGTCCACGTACATTGATACTATGCTGAAGAGGTTTGGCATGGAAAATTTTAAGAAAGGCTATCTACCGATAGACCATGGAATTTCTCTCTCGAAGAGGGATTGTCCGACAACACCTCAAGAGAGAGAGCGTATGGGTAGAATTTCATATGCTTCGATAGTGGGATCTATCATGTACGCCATGATATGTACATGACCAAATGTGGCATGCTCACTAGGGGTAGTGAGTAGATACCAATCTGATCCCGAAGAGAATCACTGGAAGGTTGTTAAAACCATCCTGAAGTATTTAAGAAATACTAAGGACCAATGGCTTGTTTATGGTGAATCGGACTTGAGACTTATAGGGTATACAAACTCTAGTTTCCAATCTGATCATGATGACAGCAAGAGTGTGTCGGGATTTTTTTTACCCTTAATGGTGGGGCTGTCTGCTGGAAGAGTTCCAAGCAGTACACAGTGGCTGATTCAGTTTGTGAGGCAGAGTATGTCGCTGCATCAGATGCTGCCAAAGAAGTGATGTGGCTGAGAAAATTCATCACCGAGCTCAGAGTGGCACCCTCCCTTGTTAGTCCAGTTCTGCTCTACTGTGACAGCTCTGGAGCCATTGCTCAAGTGAAGGAATCGAAGGCACACTAGCAGACGAAGCATATTCTGCGTCGCTACCATCTCATCCGAGAAATCATAGATCGAGGTGACGTCGACCTTCAGAAGATCGACGGGAAGGAGAACCTGACCGACCCATTCACTAAAGCTATTACGGTGAAGGAGTTCGACGACTTCAAGTCAAAGATGGGTATTAGATACTGCACCGATTGGCTTTAGGCCAAGTGAAAGATTGTTGGGAATAGTATCCCAAAGCCAATCGTTAGCCTGTTGACGGTTGTGCTCATTCTTGTATTAGTATATGAATTATAAATAAATAAAAGTTATTTTGATATTTTTCATCACAAATTGTATCATCTTTTAATGAACTCCTATGTTGTGGTGAAGTCCTTAGGACTATTTAGACTCGATAAAGGAGGATTTATCGTTGAGTCCTTAAACATGTTCGTGACCAAATGATACGTTGTTATCAAGGACAATAATGTTTATCAAGTATAGGTCATTGTGTGCCATATGGATTGGTTATCCTCTTAACCAAAGAGTGTGGAGACACTGATGTGGCATACAGGTGAGATGTAAGGGTACATCTACACTGAACGTGACCGACTCTGGAGCTTTTTCTTCTGTCAAGATTTGCTCCGATGGGATATGGGTATAACTGTCCCTCCGATCCGAGACCGCCACGGTGACTTGCAAGCAACTCACTGCACTTAGACACTGGACTACCTGAATTTTTAATTTAGTGACGGAAGGCTGCTGGATGTAGTAAGTACTTGACTTGTCGGTGCGTGTGTCAAGATGGGATTGACCACTCTAGTTCAGGAGCTGTATGCAGTCGTGTTTTAATTTAGTAAAACCTTGGCCAGGATAGTCCTAGTGAGGAGTCACAGGACTGTTTGAGTTAAGCACGATTCGGATGATCTGATTAGGGTTGACAGTTTAACCCTGAGTCGTCCTATACACAGGGGTCAAAAGGATGAATTATATAGTAACCATATTCACGTATGTTCTGAGTGTTGCGATTGTGACTATTCGATCTATCTGAATATCGGGTACCATTGCTAGATGGTCACTTCGATTAGTACAGGAATTGGTTCCTGTGCTACCGACTTAGGTTCGAACCTGCGGGGTCACACACATTAGAGGTTCCTATCTGATCTGATGGCTGGTGAAGAGTTCTAATGCTCATGGAGTTTGAGTCCTACATGTCTGAAACTCTGTGATCGAGAATCAGGATTCTCTAATCATGAGTTCCACACATTTTGGATACCGGGGTCAAGAGTCCCACTGGTTTGGGACTTTTTGATCAGAGTTTCATATCGATGGATTCTGATACCCGATTGCCCATCGAATTTGGATTCAGTATTTATGTGAGGTTGAATTAGTGATTTTATCATTAATTAACTTAATTTGATTGAATAATTATTTTTGGATCAAGTCCAATTGAATTGGATTCAGTTGGGTTTGACCCGATTAGGTTAAGTGTTGACCTAATCGCCAAGGTGGTTTGGTCCCTGATTTGATCAGAGATTGGGCTTAGTCAATTCTTAATTTGATTAAAATTTTATTGAGTCTAATTAAGCCTAATTAAGTTGGGTTTAACTTAGTCTAATTGTGCCTAACCTATTTTGATTAGGTTGGCTCAATTAGGTTGAAACCAGTTTGACCTCATCTCCCTGCGCCACCTCACTTATCTGCGCCAATTTGAATTCATGAGAAACAACTTCTCATGAATTTTCTCCCACACAGAAGCCTTCCCATGCCCTCCCTTGTGTGCCATTTATCTGGATAAAGATTGGTTTGTTGGCCATTCAAATTCAAAGGATGTTTGAATTTGAATGGGCAACTAATCCATGCACCACCCACCTTATCTTGTGCGCCATTTAATCTACACGAGAAAGAGTTTCTCATGTAAATTCTCCACGCACAAAGAACCCATGCCTCCTCTCTTCTCTCACCCAGAGTGGATAAGGATGGGTTGGTTTGCATTTGAATTCAAATTCGATTTGAATTTAAGTGAGCAACCACCTATCTTTATCCTCTCACGCGGATAAGATGCGTCTTGCACTATTTTAAAAGAGAAGAGAAGGTAGGGCGTGCGTAGAATTTTTTTGAGAGAGAATAGTGGGTGTGAGAAAGCCTTATTCATGAGTTGGAAGTTCAAAAACTTTCGAGAGAAAAGTAAAGAAAAGAAACAAAAGTGGATGCAGGGTTTTCAGTGAGTACCCTAGGGTTTCTACCTGGGGTTCGGGAAGTGAGAAGGTGAGCTACGAGTGTCGTGAGCCCACCAAACTTTAGGAAGAGCTTTATCAACCTCTCAATCACCTTTTCTGATGATTCAGAGCATTTGAGGAGTTAGCAGACATCGATCGAAGGAGTTCGATCAGCATCGACCGTCGAAAGGGTTCTGCGATGAACTAGCATTCGTGAGGAGCCGATCAGATCGGGAGCTTCATGTGGATGATCCACAGAGGCCAGACACACTGTGTGGTTGTATTACAATGATCAAACCTTTCCAATGATGATCAGACTACGATGATCAACTACCTGCACAAAAGTAATGTGTTTTGAACACATAACAGTAAAAGGTTTACTGTAGAATTTAAAATTTTAAATTTAAATGCATGCTATATATATCATATTTAAATCTTTATGTAGGGTTAATATATATTAATTAATTAGATTAATTAATATTTTTTATTATAAAATAGTAATTTTGAAAAAGTTTTAAAATTATCGTTTTACCCCTGCACTGAAATTTCACAACACTATATCCCTTCGGAGTGACTCTTGACAGTAGAGTGCTTTGGAGTTGATCACATTCAGTGAAATATACTCTTATATTTCCACCTTCTTGGTTAAGAGGACAACCAACCTATATGGCACACATTGACCTACACTTGATATGTCTATCATCCTAGTAATAGCATATCATTTGATCACGAACTCATTTAAGGACTAAACGATATATCCTCCTATATCAAATCAAATAGTCCTAAAGACTTCCTCATATAACAAGAGTTCAAAATGAGATATACACAGTGATGAAAAAACTAAATAATATTTATTAATTTAATAATTTATATATAATTATAATGATAAGCATAACCATCAACAGACTGACGATTGATTTTGGGATACAATTTCCAACACAGACATCTCCAAATCTTAAGGTACCTAAGAGTTAGCTTCTTTCTTACCATGCCATAACTCATATGGTGTTGTAGGAACAGATTTAGAGGAAACTCGTTTCAAAAGATGAATCGCAGAAAGCAATGCATATCCTCAGAGAAAGACAGGAAGGTTTGTGAAGCTCATCATAGAATAGATCATATCTAATAGGGTCCGATTCTTTCTTTCGGATACTCTGTTGAGCTGAGGCATCCCTGGAAGTGTCCACTGTGAGACTATACCATTATACTTAAGGTAGGTCTAAAATTTTTCACTAAAGTATTCCCTCCTCGATCTGATCGAAGAACCTTTATGGATTTTTCAGTCTATTTTTCTACTTCATGTCTAAACTCTATGAATTTTTTAAAAGCTTCAGACCTTCGATGCATCAAATATACAAATCCATACCATGAATAATCATCGATAAAAGTTATGAAGTAGACATAGCCATCCTTGGCTTGTACATCAAATGGATTATACACGTCAGTGTGTACCAGGGCTAATATCTCAGTAGCTCTTTCTTCTTGTCCCACAAAAGGTAGTTTGATCATTTTTTTGAAGACACGATTTGCAGACTGGATAAGACTCGAAAGTCAATGATCCGAGAAGACCATCTTTCTCCAATTTGTTGAGTCTGTTCTCTCCAATATGGCATAGCCTAAGGTACCACAGATACTTTTGGCTAATCTTATCTCTAAGTCTCTTAGATCTTATGGCATTCATAATTTACTCGTTAATATTTACATTTGCATCTGTATGCAAATGATAAAGACCGTCAATCAAGAAAACACGTGCAACAACTTTATTTTCGAAATAAATTGAACATATATCTTTATTGAAATAAAAATTATAGTTATCTTGTGCTAGCATAGAGATAGAAATCAAATTCTTACTGGCTACAGTTATATAATAGCAGTCTTTTAAAAATAAACTAAGTCCTAATGGTAGTCGCAGAGGGTAGGTCCCAATGGCCATAGTAGCAACCCTTGCTCCATTACTGACTCGAAGAATGATCTTGCCTTCTCTCAGCCCCTCACTTCTTCAAGATCCTGTATAGAAGTGCACAAATGAGCACTTGAACCAGAATCAAGAACCCAACTAGAAGAAGAGGAAACCGTTAGATTAGTTTCAATAAAGAGTATATCAGACATACCTTCAAAAGTGTTGGAGCATGATCCTGGCTCCTCCCACGGACCTTGGGTGCAGCAGAACTAGCAACAAATAGATCTGGAGACTTCTGGACACGATCCAAGGCCCTTGACGAAATCAGCCTGGTTGCTGTCTTCTTCATCAGCCTTTCGTTCCAGATGAAAAATACCTTTGAAACCACCTCTAAAAAATCCAAGATCTGGTATCCAACCAAATCAGACCTGGACTGAGGGCCTCCAATTTGTAGATCTTGAATCGGGATGTTCTAGATGGAGAAGAAGATAGATGGAGACAGACCTCGCAGATCTGTCCTGCTGCAGCCTTTCTTGTAGATCTGTTGATGGAGATCTCACCCATGCCTCAAACGACCTCAGATCAACTCCAGATCTAAGAGAAACTTGTACCAACCTCTTGTCAAGAGATTTCAAGTTCTAGACCTAGTGTTTGGGTGCTTGCAAGAGGGGGAGAGCAGATCTGGTAGGCGACTGCAAGGGGGAAGGGGCTAGCGCCTCTCCTTCTTCTCTTTCCTTTTATGGACTGGTGGCAAGAAGGGTTTCTTGCTCCTAGGGCATGGAGAATGGCTGGAGAGAGAGGGAGAAGAGAGAGAGAGACTTGGGAGAAAGAGTTGTCTATTCTCTTGGCTTAATCAAACCTATACACAGTACATGTATATATAAACACCGGGTCAAGTGACCCAAACCAAAAACTCCCTTGACCAACTTTATGGGAGATTAGGTTAACCCAAGTCCATGTACACCCATGACTCGACCTAATCTCACCTATCCTGGGCCCAGACCTGGCCCATAAAGAGTTGGTCCCTTGAGGCCCACATAACCTAGACCTCAAGAACCCGAAAGGCCCACAGCCTTTCAACCTAGGGCCCAACTAGCCCTAGAGCCTCCATGAAGCCCTCATGAAGGATGGACCTTGGCCTTAGCCTTGGTCCCCTGGGCCTTGGACACACCACCTGAATCATAACAATCTCCACCTTGGTGTCCCAAGGCCTCAACCAGCTCCACTCTATCCTTGCGACTGTAGACCCATTTGCAGCCAATGGGCCTCTTCCCCTGTGGCAACTGCACCAATCGCCACGTCTAGTTCTGGTGGAGAGACTGCATCTCCTCGGACATCACCTGGGCCCATCGCTCTCTGTCCTGGCTCTCAATAGCCTCCTGATATGTATATGGGTCTCCATTTGCTGTCACCAGGGCATATGACAGCATCTCCTCGAAGCCATATCGGTCCGGTTGCCTGATGGTCCTCTTGGGCTTGTATAGGGCAACATCGATATCAGTCCTCGGTCCAGCTCGCTCCTGCTGGACCTCTCTGCCTCGATCATCTATCCGAGTCCTCTCCACCTGTGGAGACACCTTAGGTAGGTGCTCCACCTGAATGTCATGTCCTCCAGTAGTACCTGCAAGAGGCAAAATCAAAGAGGTAAGCTGTCCAGCAGCGCCCTGCTGGACCTCCTCTTGCTCCTGCTGCTCCTCCATGCTTGCTCGCTTCTGTAGGACTGACTCTTCATCAAAAGTCACATCCTGACTAATGATGACCTTCTTTTCCAAGGGATCCCATAACTTGTATCCCTTGACTCTCGCGGATAGCCTAGAAACACCGCCTTGCGTGATCTGGCATCTAGCTTGCTCCGCTCACCAGCTCCAATGTGCACATAGGTCATGCACCCAAATATTCGTAGATGGCCCAGCCCAACTATCCTCCCAGACCATACCTCCTCTGCAAGCCTGCCATCCAACCTGGTGTTAGGTGATCGATTGACCAAGTAACCCGCTGCGTCTACTGTGTCAACCCAGAACTCCTTTGGAAGCCCTGCCTGCAGCCTCATGCATCGTGTCTTTTCTAAGAGTGTTCTGTTCATCCTCTCGGCCACCCCATTCTGCTGTAGAGTTCCCTTAACTGAGAAGTGTCTCCTGATCCCACACTCCTCACAGTAATCCTGGAACTCTCTGCTGGTGTACTCCCCGCCATTGTCTGACCTCAGACACTTCACGCTCCTTCCCTGCTCCTTCTCCACCTCCGCTCTCCAAATCTTGAACTTGGTGAAGACCTCTGACTTCTCTCTCATGAAGTAAATCCAGAGTTTTCATGAGAAATCATCAATTAGGGTCATGAAGTATCTGACCCCATTCCTAGCTAAAACTGGGGTTGGTCCCCACACATCCGTGTATACTAACTCCAGAGGGGCTGCACTGCGGACTGTACTGATGGTGAACTAAACTCTCCTCTGCTTTCCCATCTGGAAAGGCTCACAGATCTCCCCTGTAGCACCATCCTCCAGATCAGAGATGAGTCCTCTCCTGCTCAACTCCCTCAGCCCCTTGTCACCCATGTGACCTAGGCAGTAGTGCCACATCCTGTAAGCTCCCTGCTGGTCCTGTGCTATAGCTGCTGCATCAGACTCTCCGATCACCATAGATCCCTCCATGCAATAGGGTTATTGTCCAACCTCCTGCCTCTTATCACCACCATAGCTCCATTGGAGATGTTCAGTACTCCACTTCTAGCCCTACTGCTGAAGCTGTATCCACTGCTCTCCAAGTAGCCTAGTGACACCAGATTCTTTTCCAGCTCCGGGATGTGCTTTACATTTGTCAATGTCCTCATAATCCCATCAAACATCCTCACCTTGACTGTCCCTATCCCAGCCACCTTGCAAGGATGATTATCGCCTAGAGTCACTGATCCCTCATCTGTCTTAGTGTATGTAGCAAACCAAGACCTGTGTGGTGCGTAGTGATGTGAGCACGCAGAGTCCAGTGTCCACTCCTCTGTGTAATGCCTGTGACCATCTGATACCACAAGTAGATCATCCTCCACCTGCTGTCCAGCAACTGCACTCACTGATTCTGAGCCACTTCTTTCTCCCTTCTTGCTCTTCCATAGTGGACATTCTCGCTTGAAGTGCCCGAACTCATTGCACTTGAAGCATTTCACCTCTTTCTTTCCCTTCCTGGACTTGGACCACCCCCTGGACTTGCTTCTGCCTCTGCCTCTACCTGTCCTCTCCCCTACTGCCAAACCCTCTTGGGGAGCCCGATCTTTGGTCAACTTTTCTCTCTGCTCATTAGACCTCAGCACCGAGACCATATCCTCATACTCTAGAGTCTCCTTGCCGTAGAGCAGTGTAGTCACCAAAGAATCATATGATCCGGGCAGCGAACATAGAAGCAACAGGGACTTGTCCTCCTCATCCAGCTTCACCCTGATATTCACCAACTCTGTGCACAACTGGTCGAACCTCTGAATGTGGCCAATCACATCAGATCCCTCTTGCATCCGAAGACTGTACAACCTCTTCTTCAGCATCAGCTTGTTGCACATATTCTTCTCCATATACATGGTGTGCAACTTCGACCAAAGGCCCTTCGAGACTTTTCTTCCAGCACTGAATACAACACCGCATCCGCCAAACATCCTCTGATCACCGAGCATGCTTTGTTCTCCAACGATGCCCACTGTCTAACTGTCATTCCCTCAAGCTTCTCATCCAAAGCCTGATCCAGATCTGCTTGCACCAAAAGATCCTTCACCAGGATTTTCCACATGAAAAAATTCTCTTTGCCATCAAACTTCTCAAACTCGACCTTCATATTACTGTCCATGACTGGATCCAAGCCAAACAAGCAATATAAAATCAAGAAGTGTAGAATATACCTTGATGGTACCTTGCTGAAAATTTTCAGCACTTGGGATCTTCAACTTCTCTTGCTTGGAACTGCTTCCTCACCACCGTGGCTCTGATACCAACTTTTGGAGCATGATCCTAGCTCCTCCCATGGACCTTGAGTGCAGCGGAACCAGCAACGAATAGATCTGGAGACTTCTGGACACGATCCAAGGCCCTTGATGAAATCAGCCTGGTTGTTATCTTCTTCGTCAGTGTTTCGTTCCAGATGAAGAACGCCTTTGAAACCATCTCTAAAAAATCCAAAATCTGGTACCCAACCAGATCAGACCTGGATTGAGGGCCTCCAATTTGTAGATCTTGAATCGGGATATTCTAGATAGGGAAGAAGATAGATGGAGACAGACCTCACAGATTTGTCCTGCTGCAGCTTTTCTTGTAGATCTGTTGATGGAGATCTCACCCGTGCCTCAAACGACCTCAGATCAACTCCAGATCTGAGAGAGACTTGTACCAACCTCTTCTCAAGAGATTTCAGATCCTGAACCTAGTGTTTGGGTGCCTGCAAGAGGGGGAGAGCAGATCTGGTAGGCGGCTGCAAGGGGGAAGGGGCTAGCGCCTCTCCTTCTTCTCTTTCCTTTTATGGACTGGCGGCAAGAAACCTTAGGGTTTCTTGCTCCTAGGGCATGGAGAATGGATGGAGAGAGAGAGAGAAGAGAGAGAGAGACTTGGGAGAAAGAGTTGTCTATTCTCTTGGCTTAATCAAACCTATACACAGTACATGTATACATAAACACCAGATCAAGTGACCCAAACCCAAAACTCCCTTGACCAACTCTATGGGAGATTAGGTTAACCCAAGCCCATGTACACCCATGACTCAACCTAATCTCACCTATCCTGGGCCCAGATTTGGCCCATAAAGAGTTGGTCCCTTGAGGCCCACATAACCTAGACCTCAAGAACCCGAAAGGCCCACAGCCTTTCAACCTAGGGCCCAACTAGCCCTAGAGCCTCCAAGAAGCCCTCATGAATGATGGACCTTGGCCTTAACCTTGGTCCTCTGGGCCTTGGGCACACCACCTGGATCATAACAAGAAGGCCCATCCTTCTTCCTGCTCTTGACAGTCGCCAAGTAGGCCAGATAGTTCTTCCTCCAATGGCCTTTGATGTTGCAATAGAAATACTTTTTTTTTTATCATCGGCCTTCTTCGGAACCTACTTCTTAGGCTTGACCTCACTCTTCTGCTTCTTCACAAGCTTTTTCTTCTTCTTAAAAGAAGACTTTCTTTTAGAGGAAGCCCACTCCACAACCAAAACTGTACCCTTTGAACTCTTCAAAGTGCTCTCTACTGTTACCAGCATATTCAATAACTCGGACAAAGTGCTATCGATGTTCTTCATATGGTAGTTCATGATGAACTGCCTATGTGATTCTGAAAGACATTGGAGGATTAGATCCACCTGCAATTCCTTATTCATGTTCATGCCGAGCTTCTGAAGCTCCTCTATGTCTTTGATCATTGTCAAGTAATGATCATTGATAGACTGTCCATCACGTATCTTCACTCTAAAAAGTTTCAAGAGTCCTCAAAGCGAGCTGTGCGACTCTGCTCACCATACAACTCTTGCGGTGAGTCAGCATCTCTCTGACAGTCCTCATGTCTTCATATTGTCGCTGAAGATCATTGGACATGGATGCTAATATATAGCACTTTGCTTTGTTATCTTCATCTATTCATTCCTCAAATGTGGCTCATTGATTAGGGGATAGACGAGCAGGTAACACAGGTGCTTCCTAGTCAAGGACATGAGTTAGCTTTTCAGAGCTAAGAACGATTCTCAGATTCTGGAGCCAGTCTTTGTAGTTAGTGCCGGTCAATCTATTGTTGTCAAGGATACGGGCTAAAGGATTAGAACTCGATATGGTTATCTATAGAGAGAATAGTTTTTAGTTAGATATTTTTACTTATAAAAATTATTTATTTTAGAAACTTTAAAAATGAATAAAAGCTCCCACTATTTCTTTGAATCTCCTACACTCCTGATGTAAAGAAACGAAAACCTATATGTGATCGATTTCAAGTAGGTACTGTGGTCCCATTAACCTATACACACCTTACCTAACATCTATTGGTAAGTACAGACCAATGAGTGGATAACACTTTGTCCATTGCTTCAATAAGCAAGATACAGTGGGCTTGATTTCTAAGTCCTGTGGCCTCACCTAACAATTATTGGCACATTTCTTAGTTAAGTCAAACCCATCGTTTACCAACAGATGCAAAGTCGTTATTGAGATCCTCACCTAACAATTATTGGGTCCAACCCCATCTCTATCCTGAGATATCAAATATCAATAGAGTAGTTGTACCTTTCCAATGCAACCGAACCACTATAACCAATCGAGAATGATTAACTTCAGAAAGGCACTCGCATCTCTACAACAATGGAAGACCTCTAGACTTAATATTTAGTAGAGAGATTTAGGTTTAGATCTCTTCTAAATCAGCAGATCTGATATCTGACTGATTAGAATCAGGTCAGCACATCAACATGTCTAACCAACCTAGTCGGCATATGTGAACTTGAGTCAATAAGTAACCTAACACGAAATTGAATCTCTCAAGATGGCTAGATAAGTTAAGATGTATGGGAGTCTCTCCATTGCTTTCCTTAGACATCAATCAAAATTGACCAAGTTAGACAACAGAACTAATTAAATAACCATCATCTAAATACTTACCTTAGACACCAAATTAGTCGATTAGAATTGATCAGGTTAACCTATTGAATGGGTCTGAACCACTGAGTCAAATATGGTTTTGAGTCAATCAACTCACATCAAAATATGAATCGATGCGACCAACTATAACTAAATTTGACTTTGAGCCCCTTTGATCTAATCCTAATCAACCATCGATTAGGTTCAATCAACTGCTCAAAATCAAAAATGGGTTCTAGTATGATCTAATCAATTTGACCCTAATTATAGTTTGATCACTAGACCTAATTTGTTCAACCTATACCCACATAAAACAATATAATTTTCGATTTAAAAATAATTTTTAGATTATATTTCATTGCATGCATTAATGGCTTATGATCTTGAAACTATTTTAGATCAAACCTAATATCATATATCATATATATGTAGTTTCAGATCTAAATTAAACATGCATCACATATATATTAAATTTCAGATCTAAAACTAAAATTACACATATCAAATACATATAAAATTAGATCTAAAATAATGATTAAAATATTTTAAAAATAATTTTTCAAAAATTGATTCACATCAAATTAGGACAATCTTTTCAATATAGGGGGTAAACTCTATAGCGAGACAATCTTATATCAGTTTAATATAAACTTTTAATCATTCTAATTTTAGATCTAAACTTAAAATTAAATATATCACATATACTAATTTTTAAATCTAAAAGATTGATTTAATTATTTTAAAAATAGTTTTCAAAATCGATCTATCTTGTGTTAGGACAATCTTTACAATATAGGAGGTAAACCCTATACCAGGACAACTTTATATAAGCATAAGATTAATTTTAAACCATTAAAACCTTCAGATATAATTAAAAAATCAGATTACATATGTCTTTAAAAATCAATGGCTTTGATATCATTATTAGAAAATCGGGTAGGCAGCATGTGTATATTTCAAAACTCTTTTTGATCGCAGCGAAAAAACAAACGGGTTATATCCTTTAACCTCACAAGTATAAAATCATATCTAATCCTACCCAAGTCCAAAAAAAAAATACATATAATATGAAATTAAAATAAATATGAGATCAAATCTTAATACCTTGGTGCGGATAGAAATTCATCGCAATCGATGATCACTGGTTCAAAGTTCCTCGAGCCGCACATATGTCCGATCTTTACAGATATCCACTGGGATCAATCTCAAACTGATCTTCTCATAGTATACTTCTTCTTTAAGTAGAATGTCAATCTTAAAATTTAGATCAATACTTTGATCTAGACTGCGAGATCTACTTCTTGATTTGCAGCCTTCTTCTTCTCTTCGTTCTTCGCTCTTGAAGAAGATCACCTCCACCCTGGCATGTAGAATAATAGAACGCCCAAGCCTTGGGCATGGAAGAGAAAAGAGGAAGAAGGAGAGGTGTGGAGAAGGGAGAGAGAGAGTATTTTAATTTCATAAAATTCTATTCTTTAGAAACCCTAAGAGACCTTCTCTTAAATAGACTCTATCTTGACTCAAAAGAGGAATCCAATTAACTTAAAAAGGTACATTCTTATCTCATAAGAAATTTTATCTTTTTAATCTGATTTTTTTTCAATAAAATCAGACTTAATTAGTATGTTTTCATCCTTCTTTGGTAAGTACATGGGGTACCCTAATCTTATTGGGCGCCTCATGTTATGAAAAGCAAGTAGATGGGGTGCCAACACTTGGCGCCCCTTAGGATTTATTGGTTCATAAGAGGTGGCATGGCCCCTCTCTCTCTCTCTCCTCCATGCCATGCCACATAAGGGGGTGGGCCCCTTGTGCATTATCCATGGGATTTGTGTCCCATGGTCCTACCAAAAATAAAGGTAGACGCCACCCATTCTTTTCATTTATTCCACACATCACTTAAAAATAATTAGGAGATAATGTTAGGATAATTTATGCCAATTCATTGTAATAATCCAATCCTCTTGGGCTCACAATTAAGAGTCCAATTAAATCCAAATAGATTTAGGTTAGGTTCAAGGCTATGGATTTGATCACATCGAAGTCTCGAGAAGAATTAGGTTTAACCATGTGCTAGCATGGTTCTATTAAACCTAATAAGATTTCAATAAACCCTAATCCAATTAGAACTTTATAAGTTTAATTAGCAAATTCAAGATTAAATCCCTTAATGTGTGACCCCATAGGTTCCATTCTATTTGGTAGTGAGATATATTATGATCTCTATCATAATATCATCCAAACTCTTTTCGATGGATTGAAATATTTTCAATTCTATCCTTCGAGGATCATTGATCATCAAGACGATGTCCGATGAGTCCCACAATCCATCAGTGACACCTAGCAGTATGTAGTGGCAACCCAGTAGAATAAAAGTATGAATCTCTTGGTGCAGTTATCATATGATTCAGTCCTTCTATCATGAGTCCTGACTTGATAGAGGTCATGGAGAACTCGTCAGACCTCATTATCAGTCATATGCTAGATTGGCCGACTCGAGTTCACTTGTGAATTCTGTAGAAACTCTTTTTTAGTATTCATTCTTGTTTTGACCAAAGATTTTCTGAACTCAATCTCGTAAATCGTATAGGACTTCTTCTTTCTACTAAGATCGATAGATTTTATCTAGGTGCATCCTACTCCAAATAGTGAACTTGAATCTATTGAAGCCAACATACATAGTAAGAACCTGAATAATCGGAGACCAAGAGAATGTACCGTCAAACCCAGTAGTCTCGTTGCGAATAGTCAATGACCATTGTAGGTCAAAGGACCACTCACACTGCTGCAGTATTGAGAAGATCACTGATGAGTGAGTAGACATCCATGTGATTCTCGTATTGGTCATGCTCAGTGTAAGTTATTTTCTAACAACCACCCACATCTTCATCTCAGTATCTCTACACTGCAGACCTGAGACTCATCTATTCATAACGGAGGAGAACTGTGCATCGATCTCAAATGGATTGATCACTGTCCTCCATAACGATCCTTTGATCGAGAGCATTTAGAAATTAACTACTAATTGATGTAAGTCTCAAATTTTTAACAACTTAAAGATATACAAAAATTATTTTTATTAATTTCTAAGATAAATCATGAACACATAAACATGATTGGAATGAAAAATTTTTTATTTATAATAAAAAGATTACAAGTACAAGTTTAAGTCCTGAAATTATATAATGTGTCAGCCAACAATTAGTTTCTAGGACATAAATCCAACACCTCTGACACTCAAGTCAAAGCTCAAAGAACAGAAGAAAAGGAACGTTTTGGGAGAGATTGTATGCATGTTGAGAAATATGTCCTAAAGTCAATCATTTAGGTTGTAGGTGATTGTGCTCCATATAAGTATATGAATTATAAAATGATAAATATTATCTGACAGGTTCATCATAAGAAATACATTTTTCAAAATAGAACTCATATGTTATGATGAAGTTTTTAGAACTATTACCAAAATGATAAAAGAGGATTTATCATGTGATTTTTAAATCTAGCTCACGATCAAATGATATAATTATTACAAGGATGATAATTATATCGAGTGTAGGTCGTTGTGTGCTATATTAGTTGGTTGTCTTCTTAACCAAGATGTGTGGTGACACAGGTATGGCATATGGGTGATATATAGGAGTATATTTCACTGAGCGTGACCACTTTCGGAGTACTCTACTATCAAAGATTGCTCTGATGGAATATAGATATATGTGTCTCTCTGATCTGAGACTGTCTTGGTGACTTGCAAGCAACTCACTGTGCTTTGATGCCGGACTATCCAAATTTTTAATTTGATGATGAAAGATTTTTGGGTACAGTCAAGTACTTATGAAGTTTGAGTACGAGTCAAGATGAGATTGACCTCTCAAGTAAAATTAAAGATGATGCATCACTGTATTTCAATTTAACAAAACTTTAGCCAAAGTAGTCATGTGAGTAGTCATAGGATTTTTAAGGTTGAGACACAATGTGGACCACTCTTTCTGGGTTGACAGTTTAATCTTTAGTCATCTTTGAGTATCAAGTATCAAAGGGATGAATTATATGGTAACTATATCCACATGGGTTCTAGAGTATTGCTGGGCATATATTCAGCCTATCCAAACGTCGGGTCCCATTGCTAGATGGTTATATTGATTAGTATAGGAATCATTCTTGTGCTACTAGCTTAGATTCGAATCTATGGGGTCACACACATAGAAGTACCTATCTGATCAAATGGCTGATCGATGATTATGAATCATTGGAAGATTTAATTATCAATTTGATTGATGATTAATTCTATGCAAACGTTGCAATAAATATTTACTAATGGTTAGTAAATTAGAGGAACAAGCAATTGATAATATGATTATTAATTAGCTCAATTTGATTGTGCAATGGGGATTGGATTAGATCTAATTGAATTGAATTCAATTAGATTAATTTTGGATTGATTGGATGCATCCCTATTGAATAATAGGACTTATTCCAATTGATCTCAGGGATGCATGAATATGATTCAATTATTTTTATATAGACTTTGGATTGATTGGATGCAGTCCTATTAAATAATAGATCATATTTCAATCTCAAGAAAATAAATTAAAACCTATGTTGAATAGGATTCAATTATTTTATATAGATTTTGATTGGATCAAATCTTATTGGACAATAGGGTTGATTGGATCAAGTCCTATTATCAAATAGCTTCCCTGATATCCATCAAGAATTAATCTCTGGATCAATGGGATTTTAATCTAACTAATTACAAATTTAATTGGGGCCTGATAATTAGGCTAGGACCCAATTAGTTAGTTGGTTTTAACTAATTCTTAAGTTAGTTAGGCTTGGGTCCAAGAATTAGTTAGAATTTGATCAAGATCTTGAATCTTATTTGGAATAGGACTAAACCTAAACCAAGCCACCCCATGTGATAATTAATTCCTCATGCCCTACTCTCTTTACCGTGAGAACTCTCCACACCCCAAAGGATGCCGTGCCATCTTCTTTCTTCCATGAGAAAAGAAGGTACGCCCCTCCCTTTGTTGTCACCAAAAAAAAAAAAAGGGAGGGGGCGTCCAACTCTTGGACGCCCCACAACCCTATGTGCATCTCTCCTCTTCTCCTCCCTTCTTGAAAGGATTTTATGAGATTTTTTATTGATTTTTGCATATCAAAGAGAGGCTTCTCTGCTGGTTTTATAGCAAAAAATTAGAGAAGAAAAGTTCTTCCCAAGGAGAGATAGATCAAGGAAGAAGATAGATTTTCTTTCTTATGCACAGTCTTGAAGAAGAAGGAGTTCTTCTTTTAGATTTTTTTTTTATTTTTTGCTAAGATAAAAATTAGATTAGATTTAATTTTTAACATATAAATTTGGAGAAGAAATATTAAAAAAATCTAGTTGGGTGTTTGGGGCTTCCTAGAGTTCTAGATCAAGAAGAAAAAGAGAGAAGAAGAGAGAAGAACGATTCTTCTCTTAGATCCCTCTTTTGAATTTTTTTAGATCTCAAGATTTCATATGATTTTTAGTATAAAAAATCAGATTAGATCTGATTTTCATCATAGAAAATTAGAGAAGAAAAATTCTTCTTAAGGGTGTGAAAAGAAGAGGAAATGTTCTCTCTTATGCGTGAAAAATTGAGAAGAAAGATTTTTTTTTTGATCTCTATTATAGAGATCAGATGCATAGATCCAAAAAGAAAAAGAGAGGATCTCTTTATTCTTCATCTTCATCATATTTTTCTTAGATCAGCCAAAGGATGGTGTCTTCATGAGCTAGCACTTTCGGAGAGATCGATCTGCCAAGGACTTCATGTGGATATCCGTAGAGGCCGGACGCGTGTGTAGCTACCAAGCATTATGAAGAATCATCTACCATAGATTTTGGATATGGTGGTCTACTACCTATGCTCAGGTATGAGATTTTGATCTCAATTAATATTTAGATGTGATCTAAATATAAATTAGATATGTTCTATACTTACTGAATTTTAGATTTTAGATGTGCATACATGCATATTAGTTTATGTCATAGATCCTATATGGTGATTTAGATTTGATCTATGCATATATTGTAGATTAAATTAAATTATTTAATTAATGTTTATTTTGTGGTAAAATTTTTGAAAATACATGCACATCACCCACTGTACTTTCTTTTAAATGGTATCAGAGCCAGGTTCATTATGACATGAACATATATGCATGTAGAGTTGAAATCTAGATTTACCAATGTATAAGATATGTTATGATCTGATTTTAGATATGATCTAATATAGAATCAGATCTAATATAATTTAGATTTGATCTAAATTTTTGTATATATGATATGTAAATTAGATTAGATATTCTGAGTAGTAAAGTACTTAGATTGGGTAATCATCAAGCCGTCCGGTCATAGGAGCAAGTAGGGTTACATGACCCTCTCTTTCCATTCAATGGGATGCTTTTCATAGCGTATAGGGGTGCCACTGTGAGATCCCATGAAGAAGAAAGCGAAAAGAAAAAAGTTACTTTCTTGCAAAACCTTAGATCTTGAAACCCTAGGTGTTGTTGTATATGATACAAGTTGTGAAGAAACTAGTTACATCTAATCTTGATTAGTCAAAATTATTTTGATTGAAAATTATGAAAATTTAGATTTGATCTAAAAGATTTTATGATTTAATATAAAAGATTTACATAAGAAATTATTTCATAATCTTAACCCATGTTGATATTATACTTAATTAAGAATTAAAAAATATATTTTAGATCTAGAATTATGATTAAAGATCTAATGACATTGCATAAAATATGGGGTATGGGTTAGCTCAAATCAGGTCTTTTTAATTGGATTAGACTTAAGATTAGAATCAATGACTTAATGAACTAAAAAGAGTAATTGATCCAATCTAACCAATAGATGATTTAGATTAGATCAAGGGTACTCTAGATCAAAAATAATAGTTGTAGTTGATTGAGTCTATGTCTTTGATTAAATCAAATGGATCTTGATTCAGGCTCAAAGATTGAGCTCGAGTCATGAGACTGATTAGATCGTTAGGTGACTCGAGTTGACCCATATTATTAAGGTTAATCAGTATGACTGATTTAGGTACCCTGGATCAATTTGTCTCTAATCCTTCTCATGACTTGGTAAAGTCAGTGGGAGGATCTACGACATGCTGGTTAGACCCACTAGTCACTTGTCTTTTTCATGACTTAAAGAAGTCAGTAGGAGGATTTATGACTTGTAGATCGACTAATATTTTATAAAATAAATTAATCAAATCTTCTAAATTATTAGATCTATAAAATGAGCTAGTTATGAGAATAACTAGATCATAGCCTGTCATTAAGGTAAATAGTAATGGGTCCATTACTTTAGATTGACATTGCAGGCGCCATTAGTCTGGTGTTCTCTCTGAATGATGAAATTACATTCATTATATGATGACTCTGTTGAACTATCTGATAGTGGTCAGATTGATCGAGGCATCCTCGGACCTGATCATTTGTTGGCTAGGATCACTGAGTAGGTTCATGTTAATGGTTGGACATAATCGGGACTTTCAGTGAAGGCCCATCGCCTACTGAAATAAAATCTGGAGTAAATTAAATACTAGAAGTTGTTTGGAGAAATAATTGATTGAGAACCTACCCATGGATGCATATGGGTTGACCGAGCCATCCTTGAGGTTATATGCCATCTGTATGGATTCTAGTATCCACTAAGGAATTAAGATATTCTTCGAATTGGAGGTAGAGGCTACCAATTCGTATAAAATAGTGAGAGAACCTTTAGACTAAAATTCAAATTTTTAGGCTTAAAATAATTCATATATTAATAGATTAATTATTTTCTTTTTAAAAATGACTAGAATATTATCGTTCTATTCATTATTAGATAGTGACAACGTTATCAGACCTGACTTCGGGTATCGAAAGTTGAATATAGTTTTTGAGAGAATTGATCAAAAAGTCTCAGGCTAATCCAAACAGGCTTAAAATATAAATCAACAAATTATTGCTGATCAAGATGTTATGTGATAACTCCTTGAAGTTTTTCTCTATTCGTAATACTACTATCTGGTCATGTTTGTAAAGAGTTACGAAAGACTTCAGAATAGTAGAAGGTTTGAAAATGATAAGAGACTCTTAAATGTAAGATATGGAAGTCTGTTCCAGTCTTAACATCAGGAATCGTTGAGCTTGTTTTCAATTTTGAAGATGTCATTTTAGGTGATTGTTACTATTGTACAATCTTATTGATAGTGTTAATAAGTATGATTATTGTGATATCATTGTGAATGATATTGCAATAATATATGGACCATTGAAAATGACATAAACTCATTATCATAGCCTGTTAGTATAAAGTATACATCTAACTAGCACCCTAGATTAGACAATGTCACTGAAGCCTGTATTTGGTATAATTGACTTAGTCACCTTTTATTGAAAAGGGTGAATGAGCCAGCAACGTTCTGAGTTTGATACATATTGATGTATTTGCACTTATGAACATAAGTACCAGAAGAGAGCTTTACTACATTAAAATCTCTGACGACCTATCTTGGTATGGGTGTGTTTTACTTGTGAAGCATAAATTTGAATCAATTGAAATATTCAAATGATTCTTTAATGAGATAGAAAAATAAATTGCAAAGAGTATTAAAACTCATCGGTCAGATCGATGAAGTGAATATCTTTACAGTAAGTTTTGACATATCTAGGAGAAAATTAGATTTTTTCTCAATGGACCTCTCCTGTGATACCACTGTTTAAAAGGAAGTTTGAAAGGTGAAATTGAATCTTGTTAGATATGGTTCGATCCACTGTGGGATTTGCTGGTCTGTCTGAAGTTATGTTTTAAAGACTACTTGATATATGCTCGAGAATATTCTGAGCAAATCGATTACCAAAACTCCATATGAGATATGGACTTAGATAATTCAATACTCTCTTACTTTGATGTTTGAGATGTCGAGCTTATGTGAAATGTTCACTAACTGACTTGCTTGGATCTTGATTTGATAAATATTATATTAAAGATATTTCTTCTACCTTCTGGATGGATATGAGATGTTCATAAATTTTAAGGCATTCTTTTTAGAAAAGAAGTTTCTTGGTTAAGGAATTGATGCCATTAAGAGCAAGCTTGATGAAGCTTGAAAGATAGAGGAACCAACTCTGACACAAACCAACAAAACTAGAGTTGATTAGATCAAATTCGGAGCCTGATGTAAAGGCATCCTTGAGTAGATATGGTAAAGTACTGTATTAGCCAAACAGATATTTTGATTTCTAAGTTTGAGATGGAGATTTGATCTCTCATACAGATGCTGTACAGGGATCAAACTTTGGGAAGTGGCTTGGAGCCATTAAGTTTGAAATAAAGTCCATCAAGATTGACGATGTATGGACATTCATTGATTCACCTGAAGGGGTAAGACCTATAGGGTGTGAGTGGATTTTAGATAGATAAGAGGTGCAAACAAAAGGTGGAGACCTATTAATTTTGTTCGATTGTCAAAAAATTTCATCAAAGTTATAGTGTTGACTATGACGAGATACTTTTCTTGCGACAATCCTCAAGTCCATTCGGATTAAATCAAACTTTTCAAAGTTGGAATATATATTTTGAACGTATAATTTTGTTGAGAATGAAATAGAATCCTGTATGTACAAATGGGCTAATAGTTCTGTAGAAGTATTCTTTGTGTTGTTTAGATAAAATTCTCTTAATCAAAAATGACATCCCTACGTTATCAAGAATAAAAGCTTGGTTGTCATCTTTATTCTCCATAAAGGTTTGGAAGGTTATGAGAATCATCCTTAAATATTTATGAAATACTAAGGATCAATGACTCATTTATGGAGAGTCTGACTTAAAACCTATGGAATATTAATTCTAGTTTCTAATCAGATTGAAATGATAAAGTTGTGTCAGATTATGTTTTTATCCTAAAAAGATGAGCAATATGCTGGAAAGACTCCATGCAGTATTTAGTAGCCAGTTTTATTTGCGATACATAATTTTTTATGGTATTTGATACTGGTAAAGAAGTTTGGTTATGAAAATTCATCAGCGAGCATGGAGTGGCACCCTCCATTGATGGTCCAGTCTTTCTGTATTAACAGCAGTATTGGGGCCATAGCTCAAGCTGAAGAATTGATGTTCTATCTAAGAACCAAATATTTTCTGCATTGCAATCACCTTGTTCGATAAGATCAAAATAAAGTCGATCTTGAGAAGATCGATCAAAAGGAGAACTTGATCGACTCATTGACTAGAGTAATCAGATCTAATGAGTTCGATGATCACAAATGAAAGATGGGTATTTGATACTGATCTAATTAGCTTTAGTCCAAGTGGGAGTTATTGAAAAATATATCCTAAAGTCAATCATCTAGGTTGTAGGTGATTGTACTCCATATAAGTATATGAATTATAAAATGATAAATGTTATCTGGCGATTCATCATAAGGAATACATCTTTCAAAATATAACTCATATGTTATGATGAAGTCTTTAGAACTACTACCAAAATGATAAAAGAAGATTTATCATGTGGTTCTTAAATCTAGCTCATGACCAAATGATACAATTTTATAAGGACGATAATTATATCGAGTGTAGGTCATTGTGTGTCATATTAGTTGGTTATTCTCTTAATCAAGACGTGTGGTGACATGGGTATGGCATATGGATGATATGTAGGAGTACATTTCACTGAGCGTGACCACTTTTGGAGTACTCTGCTGTCAAGGATTGCTCTGATGGGATATAGGTATATGTGTCCCTCTGACTTGAGGCTGTCTTGGTGACTTACAAGCAACTCACTATACTTTGGTGCCTGACTATCCGAATTTTTAATTCGATGATGAAAAGTTTTTGGGTACAGTCAAGTACTTATGAAGTTTGAGTACGAATCAAGATGAGATTGATCGCTCCAAGTAAAATTAGAGATGATATATCACTGTGTTTTAATTTAGCAAAACTTTAACCAAAGTAGTCTTAGTGAGGAGTCACAGGATTTTTAAGATGGAGACACAATGTGGACCACTCTTTCTGAGTTGACAGTTTAACCCTTAGTCATCTTTGAGCATCAAATGTCCAAGGGATGAATTATACAATAAATATCCACATGGGTTCTAAAATGTTGCTAGGCATACATTCAGCCTATCCAGATGTTAGGTCCCATTGCTAGATGGTTACATTGATTCGTACAGGAATCATTCTTGTACTACCGACTTAGGTTTGAACTTATGGGGTCACACACATAGAAGTACCTATCTGAACAAATGGCTGATCAATGATTATGAATCGTTAGAGGATTTAATTATCAGTTTGATTGATGATTAATCCTATGTAAAGATTGCAATAAATATTTACTAATGGTTAGTAAATTAGAGGAACAAACAATTGACAATATGATTATTAATTAGCTTAATTTGATTGAGCAATGAGGATTATATTAGATCTAATTAAATTGGATTCAATTAGATTGATTTTGGATTGATTGGATGCATCCCTATTGAATAATGAAGCTTGTTCCAATTGGTCTCAGGGATGCATGAATATGATTCAATTATTTTTATATAGGCTTTGGATTGATTGGATGCAGCCCTATTAAATAATAAAACTTATTCCAATTGATCTCAAAGAAATAAATTAAAATCTATGTTAAATAGGATTCAATTATTTTATATAGATTTTAATTGGATCAAATCCTATTGGATAATAGGCTTAATTGGATCAAACCCTATTATCAAATAGCTTCCCTGATATCCATCAAGAATCAATCTCTGGATCAATGAGATTTTAATCTAACTAATTACAAATTTAATTAAAACCTAATAATTGGTTAGGATCCAATTAGTTAGTTGGTTATAATTAATTCTTAAGTTAGTTAGGATTGGATCTAAGAATTAGTTAAAATTGGATCAAGATCTTGAATCCTATTTGGAATAGGACTAAATCCAAACCAAGCCACCCCATGTGATAATTAATTCCTCACGCCCTACTCTCTTTACCGTGAGAACTCTCCACACCCCAAAGGATGCCACGCCATCTTCTTTCTTTCATGAGAAAAGAAGGTATGCCCCTCCCCTTGTTGTCGCCAAAAAAAAAAAGGGAGGGGGCATCCAAGAGTTGGATGCCCCACAACCCCATGTGCATCTCTCCTCTTCTCCTTCCTTCTTAAAAGGATTTTGTGAGAGTTTCTTACTAGTTTTTGTGTATCAAAGAGAGGCTTCTCTACTGGTTTTACAGCAGAAAATTAGAGAAGAAAAGTTCTTTCCAAGGAGAGATAGATCAAGGAAGAAGATGGATCTTCTTTCTTACGCGCAACCTTAAAGAAGGAGTTCTTCTTTTTTTTTTTTTTTTTTTTTTTAAGATAAAAATTAGAATAGATCTGATTTTTAACATAAAGATTTAGAAAAAAAATATCAAAAAAATTTGATTGGGTATTTGGGGCTTTCTAGAGTTCTATATCAAGAAGAAAAAGGAAGAAGAAGAGAGAAGAACGGTTCTTCTCTTGGATCTTTCTTTTGAATTTTTTTAGATCTTAAGATTTTATATAATTTTTTGCATAAAAAATTAGATTATATCTGATTTTTATCATAGAAAATCAGAGAAGAAAAGTTCTTCTTAAGGGCATGAAAGGAAGAGAGAAAAGTTCTCTCTTATGCGTGAGAAATTGAGAAGAAAGGATTTTTTTCTTGATCTCTATTGTAGAGATCAGATGTATAGATCCAGGAAGAAAAAAAAATTCTTATTCTTCATCTTCATCATGTTCATCTTAGATCAGTCAAAGGATGGTGTCTTCGCAAGCTAGCACTCCTGGAGAGATCGATCAGCACAAAGATTTCGTGTGGATATTCGTAGAGGTCGAACGCATGCGGCTGCCAAGTATCTTGAAGAACCATCTATCATAGATTTTGAATACGGTGATCTACTATCCGCACTCAGGTATGAGATTTTGATCTCAATTAATATTTAGATATGATCTAAATATAAATTAGATATGTTCTATACTTACTGAATTTGAGATTTTTGATGTGCATATATGCATATTAATTTATGTCATAGATCCTATATGGTGATTTAGATTTTATCATACATGTATTGTAGATTAAATTGTTTAATCTATGTATGTTCTACTATAAAATTTTGAAAATATATGCACATCACCCACTGCACTTCCCTTCAATGCATACCTTGGGGTTCTCCTTGTAGGCCGTTTTGTAGGTTGGGGTTGAAAAGTCATTTTGGGTAGGTTGTCTGATCGATTTGGGCATGATATGGTGAGATTTTTATTCGAGATCTTCGAAACTAGATAGTTACACTTGCCTTACCTGTTTCGGAGCCAGCTGTGGTGTTGTAGGCATTTTTGAATTTGAAATGAAGGTATAGATAGGATTGGACTGGCTTAGGCTGAGGAGGCTTTGGATAAGGATCGAAGGAAGGAGGTGGCTGAGGCTAGTTGTGTTCACTTGGATAAAGATCGGTAGTGTTTGAAGTATCCTGCCATCTATCATCGAAGTTTGAGATCGACCTATCTAGATGTTAACCTACTGTGGAATCTGGGATCAACTAGCAAAGTTTAGGTCAGGGGTTGAAGCATGGAACAGTTGGAGTCTGGTGTTATGTATTGAATGACCTCCTTTACAGACCTTCCATGATTCAGGGAGACATATCTACCTCCAAGATCAGGCATATTCATCACATGCTTTTTTGTTGGCTCATGTCTTTAGCTTGGATGATAAATTATCTTCTAATACATGCCTCCTACTTTCGAGTTCGGTGAAGATAAAGAGAGTACAAAAGTTTTGACTAACCGAAGACATGTTACCTTTTGCTGCTGAAATAGCACATGCGGTGTTAGATGTGTGTCCAAGAAGCCAATATGACTGACACATTATATTGTTCTAAGATATAATTTTGTACTTAAAATATTGATTTGATCAATAAAAAGATATGTTTTATATTCATTCAAGAGTGATGTGTCTTTCAATCATTTATGAAATTAATGCTTACGATACATATTTTTAAGGTATTGAGAATTAGAGGTATGTATAATTAATTCTTAAATTATTTTTGATCATAGTATCATCATGAGGACGGTGATCGATCTGAATAGAGCGATGTACAAATCACTTTCTTTGAGATAGATGAGTCTCTAGTTTATAGTATAGAGATACTGAGTAACAAGTATGGATAGTTGTTAAAGAACAACTAGTATTGAGTGTGACCATACGAGAGATCACATGGATTTTTATTCAATCGTCAGTGATCATCTCAATGCTATAATTATGTGAATGATCTTTTGACCTACGATAGCATGATTATTTACAGTAAGGTTGCTGGAGTTTGACTATATAAACATGGCCTTTTTGAGTCCTTATAGTGGATGTTGGTGATAGTTGGTCTACTATAGGAGCAGGGTGCATATTTAAAAAAAATCTATCAATTTTGATAGAAAAGAGTAGTCCTATAGGATTAGAGAGGATAAATCCGTAAGCCTATGACCACAGCAGTGTGATTGATGAAAAAAAATTTATAAGAATCACAATTGAACTTGAGCTAATCGAATCTATCATATGACTGGTGATGAGGTTTGATGATTCATCCATGCCCTGCCATTTAGTCGGAACTCACGATAGAGACTGAATCACACGATAACTACATCTTGAGGTTCTTTTTCAATTCTACTAGATTGCCACTACATACTGTTAGATATCACTGATGGATTGTGAGAGCTCATTAGGATTGTTTGGGATCGACGATCTTTGTTGAGTTAGAGTGGAATCATTTCGATCCATTGAAAAGAGTTTCAATGATACTATGATAGAGATCATAGTATATCTTACAACTAGACAGAATTGAACCTATGAGGTCACACAATAAAGGAATTAGATTTGGATTAAATAATTGGGCTTATGAAGTCTCAATTAGGTTAGAAAAAATTCTATTGGGTTTAGGATAACCTTGCTAGCATAAGATTGAATCCAATTTTCTCTTTAAACTTAAATTACTTATTTTATATGAATTAATTTGAGTTAATTACCTGCTAAGAATCTAAATAAATTAGATTTATAGGACTTCAAATGTTGGGTGCTCAGAGTTTTGGATTATGTGTATTAGGGGTCCAAACCTCTAATTGATTCTTTGATTGAATTCTATGGGGCGCCACTTGATTTGGTCAAGTGTGGGCGTGTCCACTTGTTTGGTGATGCGAAGGATAAGGGAGGGGCACCCCACCTCCTCTGATTGGCATGTGAGAGAGAGCCCTAGAGGGTGCCAAGGGTTGGCGCCCCCTTGGTTCACTTAGGCATGGTCAAAGTTAAGGCTTACAAGTAGTAGTAATGCGATTAGGACTCATATAAGGTGGCTGATTTGGTTTTAAATAGGATTTAAACATCTCTTCTATTTAAAGAGCTCTCCTCTAAGAGTTATTCATTAGATTTTCAGCAAGCATCCAGCCACCAAAGAGCCCCCCATGCCTCCTTCTCTCTTCTCCTTTTTTGGTTCACACATCTAGGAAGGCTTGGATGCCCACCATCTTCCAATGCCCAAGAAGCTTGGGTGACATCTCTTCCTTATTGATTTCCAAAACCTGATTGCATCAAGATCAAGGGAAGGAGATCGAGATAAGAGAAGAAAAGAAGAAGATTAAGGACATATCAAGAGTTGATCATAAGATCTAGACTTGGTTCAGATTCACAGAAAGATTATCCTTGGAGAAGAAAAATCTACATCAAAGAGGATTGATCCAGACTGATCTTGAGTAAATACTCGTAGAAATCATATATTTGTGTGGCTAAAGGAGAACCCATCTTCTTTCAGATTTAGATTCAAAGAAAGAATTTACAAAATAGGTATGTGATTCGATCACATATTTAATTTTAGCATAAAATCAGTATATATTAATTTCAGCATATGAAGTAGATCCTTGTGTACTTTATTCTTATGCATGCATATTCTAGATTAAAAGATATTTTAATCTTTAATTCTGCACATGCATGCGCACCTTAAGAAATTTCAACAGTCGTATCAGAGCCATAGATTTTATATGCATGAGATTGATATATATATTTTAAAAAATATTTTAAAATTTAATTTTTCTTGATCAATGAGATGCATGGATATTTAATTTGGATCTAAAATTTATTTTAGATCTGATTTGTAGTTCATATATGGGATATATGAAGGCATGCATAAATCTAAAAAATTATTCTAGATAGTTTTCTAGTTGGTATATATGATATATGTTTGCATGCATAAATTTAAAAATTATTTAGACCTGATTTATGATTCAGATATGAGATGTATGATTACATATCAAGGTCTAAAAATTAGTTTAAATTTAATAGATGATTTATATACAAGATATATGATATCATGCTAAATCTAAATTTTAGTTTAGATCTGAACTTTATATACATATATGAGATATATGCTTGCATGTTGAATCTGAAAATTAATTTCAAGATTGAAAATTTATCTTTCATATAAATAATTTAGATCTAAAATTTAGTTTTAAGATTTGAAATTTATGTTTGTGCATAATGTTTGGTAATGGATGGAAAAAAAAAAGATCATGTAATTAGATTACATCTAGAATTTTGATTTGAATATAATCGGTCTAAATCGATTTAGCAATTAATCAAACTGAGTCAAGTATTGATTAGGATTCGATCAAATAAGTTTTAGATTATACAATTATTATTGATCAAATCGATTAAATTCTATATGTAGAATTGATTACCTAAGGACTTAATATATGCCTACTGCTAGGGCTATGATCACTCACTTGCAAGAGTTGTATGGTGAGCAAAACCATACTGTGTGCTTCGAAGTATCCAAGAGACTCTTCAACATGAAGATGCATGAAGGATAGTCAGTCCATGAATATTGTATGATAATGATCAAGAACATTGAAGAGCTTGGGAAGCTCAGGCTGAATATGCAAAAAAAAATTACAGATGGATTTGATCCTTCAATCCCTTATAAGTTCATATATCAATTTATTATAAATTTTGATATGAACAAACTAGACCGCACCATACCCAAACTGGTTAACATGTTGGTCACTGCTGAGGAAACCTTGAAAAGTTCAAGGGGCATTGTTCTTATTATGGAGCGGACTTTTTTATCCAAGAGAAAATCTGGTTGGAAGAAGAAGAATAAACCTACGAAGAAGCAGAAAAAGGACAATAAGCCAAAGAAGGATGTTTTGAAGAAGGTTACAGTGAAAGAAAAGCATTTCCATTGTGATGCTAATGGCCACTAAAGGAGGAACTATCTATTCTATCTGGAAAGTCTGAACATTAAGAAGGATGATACATCTTTGGAAGGTATGTCAAGTATGCTCGTAATTGAATCTAACCTAATGATTTTTTTTACTTTTAGTTGGATATAGATTTTGGTTCTAATGCTCATATATGCACTTCAATGTAGAATCTAATAGAAAGTAGGAGATCGAAGGAAGGTGACATGATCCTTCAGATCGACAATGGAGCAAAGATTGCTATAGAAGTCATTGACACTTATTCTCTTCGATTATCATCAAGATTTAAATTAGATTTAAAAGATTGTTATTTTGTACCTAGCTAGTCAGAATTTGATTTTCGTATCTATGTTAGCACAGGATGGTTTTGATTTTAATTTTGATAAAGATTTTTGTTTCATTTATTTACGAAACAAATTGGTTGTGTGTGGTCTTTTAATTGACAATCTTTATCATTTGCATATTGATACGAATGTGAATATAAACTAGTAAGTAGTGAGTGTCATTAAAATGACATATTCGTGATCAAATGATATATTATTAAAAGAATAATAACATTTATCGAGTATAGATCATTGTGTGCTATATAGGTTGATTGTCCTCATAACCATGAAGTGTAGAGACACTGGTATGGCATACAAGTGAGATGTAGGAGTATATCATCATTAAAAAAGTGACTCATCTATTGAGTGCTCTGCTATCAAGAGTAACTCATGAGGCTTATGGGCATAAGTATCCCTCAGATCTAAAATCACTATAGTGACTTGTAAGCAACTTACTGTGCTTTAGTGCTGGAAAAAATATCTATATTTCTAATGTAGTGATGGAAGGTTACTGGGTACTGTGAAGTACTTGCAAAGTCTATGCATAGATCAAGATGAAATTGACCCTTTTGAATTACAGGAGATAATACATCACTGTATTTCAATTTAGTAAAGCCTTGGCCAGGGTAATCCATGTAATGGATTTGAAAGGTTGAGATACAATATGGTGCAGAAAACTGACAGACGTTTCAAGTAAGTTTTACAAAAATATTAAAGCTGAAGACAAATTAGATTAAACTATTTAATTTAATAAATATGCTTTAGATCTAATCTTAAATGCCTATCCTAGGATCTATAACATGTTATATTGCATGTATGAGATTTGAAAATAAAAATCTGCATGCATGATCATATCAAACATGCAATAGTAGATCACATCTATACCATAGATCATATCTATAATAAATATGAGTTCAAAGCTCATCATTTAAGTGTAGGTAGGAGATCACCACATCTGAATGTCATGGTCTTGCTGGTTGCTCGCAGCCACATAAGATGTTCGGTCTCTATGGATTGTCCACTCGAAGTCCTGTGCTGATCGATCTTCTCAAGAGTGCTAGCTCGCACAAAAATTTTGTTGATAGCTGATTTGCTCCTTTCTTCAGATCTCTCAAACTCTTTCAAAACTGAAGATAGAGAAGAAGGAGGATGTGGTGGTGGAAAAAAGGAAGGAGAACTATTTTCTCTCTCAGTTTTTCCCTTACCCAAAACCTTAGAATAGATTTTAGGACTCTCACTCAAGAGGAGTCAGATCTCCTCTAATTCACATGCCAAAGAAGGCTTCCCACCCCAAACCTCTCACCCCACTCTGAGAATAATCTCACAATAATTCTCTCCTTAATTTTGTGCAGGTTTTAAGGTTGGCGTGGAGATGAGGATAAGACCAAGTTCAAATCAAATTTGAACTACGATAACGATTAAGTTCCAAGTTGAATTCAAATTCAATTTGAATTCAAGTTGAACCAGATTTTATCCCCATCCAAGGAGGGTGAGAGAGAGGATGAGAGCCTCTGATTTGCATACAAAAACTTCATGCAAAATCCAAGTTTGCATGAAGAACAAGTGGGCATGGGTTTAGGGTGTTGCATGGGTAGTAGTCCAATCCTTTTGGACTCTAGATTATTCCAATTAGGTTCAAACCAAAATCATATGGTTAGACCCAAATACCTAATCACAAATTATCTCAATTAAATCCTAATAAAGTTAAAAATTAATCGAGCTCAAGTTCTGATCAAATCAGGAATTAAACACCTTTAGCGATTAGATCATCTAATAACCTAATCGGATCAAACCTAATTGGATCTAATTAATTAGATTTGATCTTAACCATATTGCTCAATCAAATTGAGTTAATCAATAATCTAATTACTAATTAATCCTCTAACAATTCACTAATCCTTAACGAATTAATTTATCATAATTTTTGCATAAGGCTAACCATCAATCATATTGATGATTATATCCTCGAATGATTCTTAATCATTGATCAGTCACTTGATTAGATAGTAACTTTTTTTGAGTGTGACTGTAAGAAATCGACAAGCATTTTAAGTATGCTTTTCAAAAATTTTACAGCAGAATATATAAGATTAAATAACTTAATCTAAAGAACATACTTTAGATCTAATCTAAAATGCCTACCCTAGGATTCATAACATGTTATATTGCTTATATGAGATTTGAAATTAAAAATACCATGCAAGATCATATCTAAATATGCACTAGTAGATCACATCTATACCATATATCATATCTATATCAAGTATGAGTTTAAAATCCATCACCTAAGGGTAGGTAGCAGATCACTGCATCTGAATACCATGGTCTTGCTGGTTGCTCAAAGCCGCACAGGGTATCCGACCTCAATGAATTATCCACTCGAAGTCTTACACTGATCAATCTTCCTGACAGTGCTAGCTCATGCGAAGATCCTATTGATAGCTGATCTGCACCTTTCTTTAGATCTCTCAGATTCTTTCGAAATCAAAGATAGAGAAGGAGGATATGGTGGTGGAAAGAGGGAGGAGAACTCTCTTCTCTCTTTTTTTTCTCTCACCCAAAAACTCTAGATCTAATCTAGGTCTCTCCCCCAAAAGGAGTTAGATCTTCTCTAATCTCACATGCCAAAGAAGGCTTCCCACCCCAAGACCTCATGCCCCACTTCTCAGATTTTCTCACGATAATCTGATCATCAATTTCATTGCACAAAATTGAGGAGGTTTTAAGGTTGGCATGGAGATGAAGATAAGACCTAGTTCAAATCAAATTTGAACTAGATAAAGATCAAGTTTCAAGTTAAATTCAAATCCAATTTGAATTCAAGTTGAACCAGATTTTATCTTGATCCATTAGGGCATGGAGAAGGGACGAGAGCTTTGAATTAGCATGGAGAACTTCATGCAATTTTGAATTTGTGTGGAGTAAAGTAGGGCGTGAACAAGGTGTTGGGTTTTGATGGTGCGTGGAAGGACTAGGTATTTAAAAATTTTTCATTCGAAACATCCGATGCATAGAAAACCCTAATGCTCAGAAATCCTTGACTATAATAATCAAAGTACAATAAATTAAAATTAGATAAGAAGCATATCTATATTGCTAATCCCAATTTTCATAAGGCATCCAAGTGTCACCCTCCAACGGTGATCCAATAGAAATTGAACCAAAGACAGTGCTCCTCCTTTATCTTACTTCAAGAGTTCTAGCTCTTAGAACTCGACTAGCCCTGTATCGATCAATTTTCTTCAAGAACCTGACTCGACCCTCTAAGATCCTTCTCTAAACTTTTGATTCTTCTTTTTTAGGATCCTCACAACCCTTGTTATGATCAGATAAGGCTTTGTTTTAAATTCAAAGCCTCATCCTAAAACTAAGATAGGTTGTAAGAAAGAAAGGAGAGCTTACGGAGAGAAATTGGAAACCTTTTCTGAATGGCTTGGACACCCAGCACCTCGATTATTTTATAGCCACTAGAGGGATGCCAAAAGGGAGGGACACACCTCATCTAAGAGGCTTATCTGATCAGATTATCAGAGATAAGAGTTTCTTCAAGTAGAAAGATTCTTATCAATGATACGTCGATCAGCACCCTCTTCTACACGCGCGAGAAGGGATGTTTTGGCATTCCTTGTCAAATCAAAAAAATCCACAAAAATCAATGTGGATAGGGGATTCAATTTTATCTTAGATCATCTAATAAGGACATAAAAAAATCTACAAAAAGAAGTGATCCTCGCACCTCTTCATGCGAGTGCTGATCAATGCACATGCATGCAAGTGAGGGATGTTTTGGCATCCGTTTGGCCATCAGATAAGTCTAAAAAAATTTCAAAAAAATCAACAAAAATAGCTTGTCAAATGTAGAACATTATCATAAAAATTTATTTTAATTTTAAAGCATTTGATTAGAAGAAAAACTCTTCAAAATATAGAGAGATGCGATGCTTTTGCGCACATGCTGAGAGACCATTCTCGTTTCTAATTTTTCTCCACCCAAAAAATTCTAAAAAAAAATCTATCTCATGCTTTGAGATGTGCACTAGAGGATGAGGGTGATATGGTCTACACATGCATCTTAATCCCATGCCAGAAGGACTCTTCCTTATACTCATGCCAACACTCACATGCAAATAGTTTTTTGCACCAAGAGTCCACCACAACTTGGACTCTTCATAAATGGCGTTAATTTAGGATTTGACACCTCAATTTGGGCTTCTTTTAGGTGGCACGATTTGACTCAAATGTCCATCAAATTGGGCTAGCTAATTAGTAAGGGATGAGACCAAATTGATCTCCAAAGGAGTAAGAGTTTCCACACATTCTAGCATGCTTATCGAAACCCTGATTGAATCCAAAATTCCAATCAATCTTTTTCAAAAGGATCCTTGGCCAATTTCTATATGTGTGTGACTCATTGAGTTTCACATCTAGTTAGCAATAGGTCTGGGTGCAAGTTGATCGAATTTGATTAGATTTTAATCTAATCGATTTAGGTCTAATCAAGTTAACCCGAGTTCAACAATTAGAATCCTTTGTAATTGGCGATCGAATTAAACTTTTTAATTCGATGAGATCTACAAGTCAAGATTGACATCTAGCAATGTATCATGACTATCTAAAAGATATGAATTTTGATGAAAATACCAAATATACTCTTCAATGGTAAGTTACCGTACAATTCAATCCTTCGATCATCCCTACATCCTGAATATGTTCATGAGTATAGAATCATATCAAACTCAAACACATATTCATATTGATTCTTCATTAACCAATGATACTCTAATGGAGAAGCATTAGAAACTCTTTCTAATCTTCTTTCTATTTTTGGTCAAAAAATTTTTTTCGAGTCATTTAGGATTAAGAATACACAGGATGTGATCTCCTTTTACTAGGAGTGATCGATTCCATGTTGACCTACTCACAACCTTCATACACACTCCATCATATCCAGAACATCCTGTACATGTCTTAATGCCATGCCTAAGTTTGAACCAAAATATGGGTTCATGTGCACAAGATTCCATGGTGATCTTAAGTCTAAGGATTACTTGCACAACTCTCACTCAGAGAACCATCTTTGACATGCAAGTAAGGCTTCCATAAGATGTTCTCTTTCATCGAGTCAATTCAGTGGACTCATTTTTTAAATAAGCACCCATATCCTTGTATTAGTATCTCATACACAAGTGGCTGGTGAGATTTGCCACCCTCTCCATCGAGCATACATAGGATGTGTCAATCTATCCAAAACATTGATCCTCGACTCAATGCTCCTACAATCAGGAATATTTAAGATTAGAATTTTAGAATTTTAGATCTCACCAGCATGACCCATTTATGTCTCCTAAAATCATTGTCCTAATCTTTCAAATCATCATTATCTTAATCATAATAAAATACAGCTAAAATGATGAATCAATGTCTCAATGTCATTACATGAGTTGAAAAATTATAAAGAAAAGTCCCATCACAATACATTTGCGATTGACTTATAGGGCACTCTTCTTTCAATCTCCCACTTACACTAAAGTCAATCACCTTTGTATCTCATACAATCAAGATGGTGATCAAATAGTTGCTGTGATATGGCTTTAGTGAATGGTTCTGCTATATTATTTTTTGTATTTACTCGTTCAAGTACCACATCTTGTCTCTAACAAGATGGAAGTGTCTGAGGATGTGCTTGAATTTTTTATGAGACCTAGGTTCCTTAGATTGAATTATGGCTCCAGTCTTATCACAATAGAGTGGCACCGATCCTTCAATCTCAAGAATGACTCCTAAATCCATAATGAACTTCTTCATCTAGATAACTTTCTTAGCGGCTTCACTAGCAGTGATGTACTCTGCCTCAGTGGTTGAGTCAGCTACTGTCTGCTGCTTGGAACTTTTTCAACTCACTGTCCCATCATTTAGGATAAACACATACTCTGATATTGACTTGCTATCATCTAGATCAGATTAAAAATTAGAATCTGTATATCCCTCTAGTTTCAACTTTGATCCTCCACCATATATAAGAAAAACATCTTTAGTCTTTCTTAGGTACTTTAGAATATTTTTCACAGCTTTTCAATGATCTTCTCCTGGATCAGTCTGAAATCTGCTAGCTACGCCCAAAGCATAAGCTATCTCAGGCCTGGTACATAGCATGGCATACATAATTGATTCTACAGCCGAAGCATGAGGGATTTCATTCATCATTTTCCTTTCTTTTGGTATCTTAGGATATATTTTTCTAGAGAGACATATACCATGACTTGCAGACAGGTAACCTCTCTTACTTGCCTCCATATTAAATCTCTTTAATATGAAATCTATGTACTGTGACTGAGATAAGTCTAACATCCTTTTAAATCTATCTCTATAGATCTTTATACCTAGTATATAAGATGCTTCACCCAAGTCTTTCATAAAAAACTTATTCAATAGCCAAGTCTTGACCGATTGCATCATTAAGATATCATTTTCAATGAGCAGTATATCATCAACATAGTGAACCAAGAAGACAATAGCACTCCCACTTGTTACACATGGTTCATCCTTATTTTTGATAAAGCCAAACTCTTTGACTGTCATATCAAATTGGATGTTTCAACTCTTTGAACCCTACTTCAATCCATAAATGGATCTCTTTAACTTGCATACTTGATTTGCCCTTCCACTTGAGACAAATCCCTCTGGCTGAGTCATATAGATCTTTTTCTCTAGATTACCATTGAGGGATACGATCTTAACATCCATCAATCAGATCTCATAATCGTAGTATGCCGCTATAGCAAGCAAAATCCTGATGGACTTGAGCATAGCCATTGATGAGAATGTTTCATCATAGTTAATTTTTTATTTTTATCTAAAATTCTTCACCACCAACCTAGCTTTGTAGGTTTCTATTTGATTATCTACTCTGATCTTCTTTTTGAAGATCCACTTGCACTCTATTGGGGTCACATCCTCAGGTAAATCAACCAAGGTCCATACTTGATTGGTATACATCGAGTCTATCTCAGATTTCATGGCTTCCAGCCATCTATCTGAGTCTCTACTCATAACAGCTTTCGAATAGGTCAGTGGATCATCATCCTGAATGATATTAATCGAATTATCATTCTCAATGATAAAATTATATCTCAGAGGTGCTTTACGCATTCTATCTGACCTTCAGAGAGGAGGTGTGTATTGTGGATGTACCTCATCCTTGGGTACTTCTAATTGAAGATCTTCTTGTGGTTCAACTATAGGTATTTTTGGATTGGTTTGTAGATCGTAAACTTTCATAAGTTCAATATTCCTCCCAGTGCCTCCCTCTTGGATGAATTCATTTTCCAAAAAAGTGACGTGCCTACTAACAAATATCTTTTGTTTAGTAAGATGGTAGAAGTAGTATCCATTAGTTTTCTTAGGATAACCTACAAACTTATACCTATCTGATCTAGCATTAAGCTTACGTCCAAAAATATTTTTGATATAAGTAGGACAGCCCCGAATCTTAAGATGTTAAAGATTAGGCTTCCTTTCCTTCCATATCTCATATGATGTGCTTGCAACAGGCTTCGAAGGTATCCTGTTTAAAATATATGTGGTAGTCTCTAGGGCATATCTTCAGAAAGATATTGAGAGATCAGTGAAGTGCATCATGGACCACACCATATCCATCAAAGTATGATTTCTCCTATCTGTTACACCATTTAATTCGGGTATATAAGGAGGGTCCATTCAGAGAGAATATTTTTACTTTTAAAATGATCAAGAAATTCACTGGATAAGTATTCTCCTCCTCGATCAGACCAAAGAATCTTGATACTTTTTCAGTTTGTTTCTCGACCATACTTTGATACTCTTTGTGAAAGAATAATGCCCTATAAGCCAATTGCATGGGGATACGAAAGGACTTTTCTATGATATCTTCCTACTTATTTGTATGACATTAGTTATTTTTATTCATAAAGTACCATATTTTATCATTTGCTGCATCATATTTTTGTGATTATGATAAATCTCATAGATTAGGATAATGATTTTAGGACCATGATGAGATCATGTCAGTGAGATCTAAAATCTTGATAGTCTCAATCTAAAATATTTTCAGTCGTTGGATCATCGAGTCAGAGATCGATGATACATGTAAGACTGGTACATTCTATGTATGCTCGATGAAGAGGGTGGTTGATCTCACAATCACTTGTGTGGTGATTCTAATACAAAGATGTAGGTGCTTATTAGAGAATGAGTTCACTAAACTGATCCACAGGAAGAATATCTGATGGAGCCTTACAGCATGTTAACAGATGGTTCTCCTATGGGAGTGGTGCATGTGATCCTTTAACTTGAGATTACCATGGTACCTTGTATACATGGATCCTTACTTTGGTTTATTCTCTAGCACACCACTTGAAGATGTGTGTGGGATATTCTAGGTATGGTAAAGTATGCATGAAGATTGTGGATGGTCAATAAGGAATCGATCACTCCTTGTAACAGGAGAGACCATCCTATGTGATCTTATAGGATGATGACTTTGAGAGTCTTTGGCCAGAGCAGGGATGAACAGTAAAAAATATCTCTACCGATTCATTAATCGAGTCATTATCATCAGATCGAGATATATATGGATAGGTATTTGGGCTTGACATATTTTCATGCCCATGATCTTTTCGGGATGTTGCATGATCAAAAGATTAAATTGCACGGTAACTTACCACGGAAGGATAATTTTGGTATTTTCATCAAATTTTAAATTTTTTGAGTCATCATGATATGTTCTTAGATATCAATCTGGACTTATGAACTCATCAAACTTAAAAGAATTTAATTCAAGAATCAATTAAGAAGAGTCTTAGTTGATTGAGACTCTTGAGCTGACCTAATCCAATCGGATTAGGGTTACGTCAAGAGTTTGGATCCACTGCTGGTTAGATTTGGAATCCAATGGGTCACACACAATAAAAATTTGATCTTGATCTAATCTTTTTGAATTTATTATAAATTCAATGGATTTATTGAATTGCTAGCACATAAATTAACCCAAGTTTCCAATTGAGTTAAGTGCAAAGGTGTTTGTGCTAACCCTTGATTTGTTGCCTTGACCTAATGTAATTGGGTTTGAACCATCTAATTGTTAGGTGGTTTATCTGATTTTTAATGGAAGAGTTCCATGTGAAATAACCTCCTCCATGCCAAAGTGCCACACACAAAAATAATCCCCATCCCATTTAATTTTGGCATTAAAGAAGGAGAGTCCTTCTTTCACACTTCTCTTAAATTCCTTACATGTTCCACACGTCCCATTATTTTGTGCGACATCAGATGACACCATGGGATATGTGGGTGTGAAGAGGAGGAAGAGTCCTTCTCTGGGAAGGAACTCCATGCCAAAATAAATTAGGACGCCTCATGTTTTGTCTGATGAATTGGAAGAGTCCATTTCGTGTTGGACTCTTAGTTCCTTCCTTTAATTTCATGCATTCTCTTAATCCCACGTGCCATCTGATGACCATTGAGATATGTTGGCGTGAAAGAGGCAGAAGAGTCCTTCTTTGGCAAGGAACTCCATGTCACAAAATAAATGAGATGCCCCTTCATATATGCATTGAAATATGGAAGAGTCTTTATGGTTTTGGACTCTTAATTTCTCACACTATTCCCTTATCCATGCGCCATCAGATGGCATTCAGATTTTTTTACATAGAGGAAGAGTCCTTCTACTACTTAAACACTTCTTATTCCATGCCTTAGTGCTTTGGATTCCATACAAAAATTTAATTCTATGCGTGTAAGAATTAAGGGACTCCAAGAGTTGGCACCCCTTAGGAAATTCATGGCGCCCCTTCATACCTTATATAAGGGGGTGCCTCATATGGGTTAAATGGCAATCCAAGAGTGGTTTAGGCATGGGATTAGATAAGGATATGTCAAAAAAAATTTGAAGTGAAAAATAAAAGGAAAAGGGAAAAAAATAGAAAGGAAGGGAAGAGAGAAAATGGAAAGCATGAGATGTTTGTCCTAAAATTAAGTTGTTCATGTGTTGAACATATATAATCTGATTTGCATGTAGTGAGATCATTCGAGGAAAGGTTTCTAGCATGATCTTAATGGAGGTCTCGAAGGTATATAAGTGATGGTGCAATCCATTCTTGCGAAAGACGATCGACAGTGAGCTTGTGAAGAAGGCTACAGTACTATGTCAAATTGGGAAGAGTCCTGATCAATCCCATATGGATCACCGTTGGAGGACTTCTACTTTAGAGTCTCATGGAGATCTCAAGATTATCAGTTCATGATCTTCGTGTTGGTATATGACATCTGATTCTTTGCTGTTATACATGCTTAAGTTATTTGATTGCAATCATCAAGGTGTTCCTAGGACTTTTGTGTTCTGGTAGTTTGGTTTAAATGTTAAACTTATTTTCAATAGTTGAATACATATAAAAATTTTTAAAATTTATATTTCATTGCATCATCAAAACTCAACAGTGGTACCAGAGCCATCCTTGATTAATTCAATCAAAATTAATGTTATTATTGTGATATGGATTAGATCCAGTTCAAACTATGTCCAAATCAGATTTTTTGATTGGTGTTTAAATGATATTTTTGATGCATTTTTGTAAATGATAAATGTTATCAATCCATGATCGAACCTTGGATATATAATTTTCATAATTTTTAGACTTGTGTGACAAGTTTAAGATTAGATCCATGATCTAATTTTCGATAAAATTGTAATCCAGTGCATGTGATGCACGAAGCCTTGGAATGATACATATGGATGTACATTGCCAAAACTTAGGGTTTTTACATTTGATGCATCTATTTAAGATCCAAGGGCCAACCATCATGTTATTGGGCACTCACCATTGTGGGTCGACCATCTTGATTGTTGTCCTAGGTATGTGTGGAGCCAAAAAAATTTGGTCATGGAAAGGAAGCATCAAACATAGATTAGGATTTTTATCAATGGATTTGTTTAACTATAATTTATTGATCTAATGTGATTAGAATTGATCATTATAGATTAAATCAAATTTACAGTTTTAATTTTGATTTAGGTTAATCAAATTGTCATTTGTTTAATTCAGTTAGGGTTTGAGTCATGGTTGATCGAATCTATATTTACCTAATTGATTTAGGGTTAACCTAAGATTTGGTCAACTTAACTTAAATGAATGACAAATGATCGACTTAAAATTAAAATTGGATCAAGTGTTGAACCCGAATAAATAATTCTAGATGGGTCCTATGACCATAAATTTAAATATCTACTTTGACATGTGTATGAATGATATCACAATTAAGATAACATGAGTAATTTATTATAATATTCTATAATTATTATAAAATATATGTTGTGTGTTATGGACTATGGTACATTCATGTGATGGATGTATGCATGAATGCTTCACTATTAGCTGATTATATAAATACATCGCAAGAGTTGCAATTCGGGTTGGGTGTCCTGATGTATTGTATTATCAGCTGAATCTTTCTTTTGTATGTTTCTAACTATTGATTAGAATTTTTACATACTGATATAAAATTATAAAAAAAAAATATTTGAAAATAGATAAAAATTATTTTTTATTACTTTCAAATAAAGATTAAGTATTTATGATAGACTTCATGGAGATGAGGACTTGACTACCAGGCATTTAGAGAGAGAAGGCGCATTAAGATTGACCATGAGATGGTTCAATTCTTGATGCACCTAGGATTAGACCCATATATCATCCTGTGGCTCGGATGATTTTTTTGAAGTCCATAACCATTAGTTTTCCTTTATATGCTCATATATGCTGGTAGTTAGATCAAAAGTTTAGAATGCATATGATGTATTTATATATATATTTAGGATGTACATGAGATCTAAGTTTCTCATTTAAATTATATTAAGTCTTAATAGAGAAGTGTTAAGAACACTATCCATGCCTTCCTTCATGCCAAGCCAGTATTATATTAAGAACCAGAGTAGGCTTGTTGTGCTATCCATAAGGCTTGTTGTGGGGACGGATTTGATACTATCTTGATGCATAATGAAGCTAATGGTATTTAGGTCATACTAAGCCAATAGAGTATGTCAAAAATTATAGTGAGTTTATTGTGCTATCCACAAGGCTTGCTATAAGAATTGGTATGATGTTGACTTAGTGATGCTTATGGTATATTCTGGTAGTGCTACTTTATTGTGCTATCGACAAGGATAGTACTATTTAGATATGATCATATAAGATTGAAGGGTATGACTTAATTAAAATACTATAGTTTGTTGTGTTGTCCATAAGGCTATAAGTATTTTAGAGATAAAAATTATGTTGAGAGTTGCATGAGATATAATTGGTAAAGAGTTACCTACTCTTGAACTCATAGGAGCTTGTTGTGCTATCCATAAGGCTTTTTATGAAAAATAGGGATCTCAACCTCATTAAGAAACTTGATGATAAGGTTTCTCATTTTTATACTTGAGGGCTATGAAATTTGCTAAAATAGTTAGAAATACAATTAGATAAAAACCTCATCTAAATTGTGCATATCATCATGCATAGTCCTTTTATGTTCTTATATACACATATGCATCTTTACTATCACTATATAGTATATTTTTAAATTGATCGAATTTCATGGAATGGTTGAGGAAAAGAGAGGGTCTCTAATTTCATATACAGTAATGATGAGCATTAAAGATAAATTACAAGAATTATCTTGCAAGTGTGAAGTAGTAGCAGGATGCAAAAGTTGTATCTGCTAATGGTTTGTATATGATACAAACTAATTTTATCATTAAATGCTTCAGTTTTAAAATTTTAGATATGTGATACCTTATATAGGTTCCACTTATGCAAAGTATTGCTGGACCTATAAAGCTGAAGTAAGGTGACTACTTGCCTTTTGACACTGATGGATAGTCTATTCATGCTAAGACCGTAGAAACCTACATATTTATGTTACCTTCTAGCAAAGTTTAGAAACTAGTAGACCATTGTTACATGCCTAAATTTATCAAAAATATTATTTCAATTTCTATGTTATTGTAACATGATTTTAAAATTAATGTATAGAGTAAAAGTTACTCTCCTTCTGATAAGATTTTATGGCTATGAATTTATGATAATGGTCTCATATTTCTGTCACTCAATGATGTTATTTTTCTTATTGACAAGAACAAGAAATGAATATGTGATGGTCACATATCTTAGGGCAAGTAAGGTATTAGGTCTTAAATATATAGATATTTGAAGACTAATAATATCTTGACCCAGAGATGGACACCCCATATGAAATATGGTGTGATTCTCTAATATGTTTCACAAATCTTATTGTCTCATTCTGAAAAGATGTCCTAAAAAATTATTGCATATATTTTGAATTAGATACTAACAAAATTAGTTACTAGTACTCCATATGAGATATGAAAAAAGATAAATTGCCGGCTTATGTGAAAAGAGTTGATGTACATAAGTTTTGTGCTAGATTAAATTTTGTATAAGTTTATAGGTTATCCTAAAGAATAGTATGTAATACTACTTCTACTACTCTACTGAACAAAAGGTGTTTTGTCAATAGGTCTGCCACCTTTTTGAGAAAAATTTTTTTTTTAAGAAAGGGACAGTGGGAGGATAATTGAACTTGAGAAGTTCAAGACCTATGAACTATCCTAACCTGTGGACTGTCCACAAGTTGATCCTCGACTAGATGTGTTCATTGATGAGGCACAACCATAAAACACACATTCTTACCGAAGGTCAATCCGAGTGTGTAATGTACCACTCAAATATGAGTTTGTCATTGAGAATGATGATACACCATACATCATTGAGAATGATATTTTTTTGACCTATTTAGAAATCATCATTAGTAGAGACTTGATAGATGGCTTGAAACTATAATATCCAAATTGAACTCCCTGTACATCAACCAAGTATGGACTATGGTTGAAGCACCTATGGGTATGACCTAATAGGTTGCCAACAGGGATGTCAATCCAGATTTTTGCTATTACCACACACCATCTAGAGAGTTAATCTCTATTCGGAAGGCAAATACATTGATGGATTCAAGCAGGCATTGAGTAGTAGATACTTCTATTTTTGATGAGATAGTCAAAATGTTTGACTTTCTTGAAATATAGATGAACCATGTTTGTGTGCAAGAAGTTAGGTGGGAGTCCCACTAACTTTTTGGTTATGCATATGGTTGAGATACAGCATATTGAGAAGGTAGCACTGATATTATACTTGGTCAATGACATGCTTATCACAAAAGTTTTCATGAAAAAGACTTGGTTTAAGCATCTAATATACTTGGCATCTACAGTGATAGATGTAAGTGGATGTTAGGTTTGTCTCAGTCTAGATACATAAATTTTATGTTAAAAGCATTCAACATGAATGAGTGTAAAGGAGTTTACTTATCCATATATTCTATGTACCAAGCCTGATGTGATTTATACCTTGAGCATAATCATTGATTTCAGGCAGATCCATGATAGGATCTTATGAAAATAGTGAAAAGTATTCTCAAAGTACTTGAGAAGTACTAGAGAAGTAGTGAATTGGAAGAGTTTCAAATAGCAAATTGCGTTTGACTTAGTTAATTGCTGTTAGTAAAGATTACTAAGGAAAGTCGTCTGATGAAAGGGTTCATCACTGAGTTGGATCTGGTCTCACTAAGAACCCACGCACATCCTATGGCACTTTCACCTCATTAATGATTTGATCATAAAATAAGTTAATATTAAGAACAACATAATGGATCAGTTCACTAAGCCTTTATATAGCAGCAGTGTGTTGGCCACCTTGATTGCACAGGCATCAGGTATGGGGCAATTTGGCTTTAGTACAAGTGGGAGATTAAAAGATAGTGCTCTACAAGCCAATCATATGGGGATGCGAAGAGACTTTTCTATGATATCTTCCTACTCATTTGCATGACATTAGTTATTTTTATTCATAAGGTACTGTGTTGTATCATTTGCTGCATTATATTTTTATGATTACGATAAATCCCATAGATTAGGACAATGATTTTAGGACCATGATGAGATCATGCTAGTGATACCTAAAATCTTGATAGCGTCAATCTTAAATATTCTCAGTTGTTGGATCATCGAGTCAGAAATAGATGATATTGTAAGACTGGTACATCCTATGTATGCTCGATGGAAAGGGTGGTTGATCTCATAATCACTTGTATGGTGATACTAATATAAGAATGTAGGTACTTATTAGAGAATGAGTTCACTGAACTGACCCGCAGGAAGAACATCTGATGAAGCCTTACAGCATGTCAACAGATGGTTCTCCAGTGGAAGTGGTGCATGTGATCCTTTAACCTGAGATCACCATGGTATCTTGTGTACATGGACCCTTACTTTGGTTTATTCCCTAGCACACCACTTTGAGATGTATATGGGATATTCTGAATATGATGAAGTATGCATGGAGGTTGTGAGTGGTCAATAAGGAATCGGTTACTCCTTGTAGGAGGAGAGAACATCCTATGTGATCTCATATCAGACTCTGAGAGTCTCTGATCAGAGCAGGGATGAACAGTAAAAAATATTTCTATTGATTTATCAACTGAGTTATCATCATCAGATCAAGATTTATATGGATAGATATTTGGGCTTGACATATTTCCATCCCCATAGCCTTTTTGGGATGTTGTGTGATCGAATGATTGACTTGCATGGTAACTCACCATGGAAGGATAATTTTGATATTTTTATTAAATTTTAAATCTTTCGAGCAGTCATGACACATTGTTAGAAATCAATCTGGACTTGTAGACTCGTCAGAATTAAAAGAGTTTAATTCAAGAATCAATTAGGAAGAGTCTTAGTTGATTGGGACTCTTGAGATGATCTAATCCAATTGGATTAGGATTACGTCAAGAGTCTGGGTCCACTACTGGCTAGATTTAGAACCCAATGGATCATACACAATAAAAATTTAGTCTTGATCTAATCTATTTGGATTTATTATAAATCTAATGGGTTAATTAAATTGCTAGCATATGAATTAACCCAAGTTTCCAATTGGGTTCAGTGCAAAAGTATTTGTGCTAAACTTTGATTTGTTGTCTTGACCTAATATGATTGGGTTTGAACCATCTAATTGTTAGGTGGTTTATCTGATTTTTAATAAAAGAGTTTCATGTGAAATAACCTCCTCCGCACCAAAGTGCCTTGCACAAAAATAATCCCTGCCCCATTTAATTTTGGTGTTAAAGAAGGAGAGTCATTCTTTCACACTTCTCTTAAATTCCTTACATGTTCCACACGTCCCATTATTTTGTATGATATCAGATGATGCCTTGGGATATGTGGGTGTGGAAGAGGAGGAGTCCTTCTCTGGGAAGGAACTCCATGCCATAATAAATTAGGACGCCTCATGTTTTGTGTGATGAATTGGAAGAGTCCATTTCATATTGGACTCTTAGTTCCTTCCTTTAATTTCACGCATTCTCTTAATCCCACGCATCATCTGATGACCATTAGGATATGTTGGCATGAAAGAGGAGGAAGAGTCCTTCTATAGCAAGGAACTCCACGTCACAAAATAGATGAGACACCCCTTCATATATGCGTTGAAATATGGAAGAGTCTTTATGGTTTTGGACTCTTAATTTCTCATGCTTTCCCTTATCCATGTGCCATCAGATGATGTTTTGATTTTTCTACATAGAGGAGTCCTTTTACTGGTTAAACACTTCTTATTCCATGCCTTAATGCTTTGGATTTCATGCAAAAATTAATTCTATGTGTGTAAGAATTAAGGGATGCCAAGAGTTGGCACCCCTTAGGAAATTCGTGGCGCCCCTTCATACCTTATATGAGGTGGTGCCCCATATGGGTTAAATGGCAATCCAAGAATGGTTTAGGCAAGGGATTAGATGAGGATAAGTCAAGAAAAATTTGAAGTGAAAAAGAAAAGGAAAAGGGAAAGAAAAATAGAAAGGAAGGGAAGAGAGAAAATGGAAAGCATGAGATGCTTATCCTAAAATCAGGTTGTTCATGTGTTGAACATAAATATGATTTATGTGTAGTGAGATTATTTGAGAAAAAATTCTTAGAATGATCCTAGTAGAGGTATTGAAGGTATACAAGTGATGGTGCAATCCGTTCTTATGAAATACGATCGACAGCGAGCTTGCGAAGAAGACTGTAGCACCATGTCGAATTGGGAAGGGCCTTGATCAATCCCGTGTGGATCACCGATAGAGGGCTTTTACTTTGGAATTTCATGGAGATCTCAAGATTACCAGTTCATGGTCTTCATGTTGGTATATGACATTTGATCCCTTGCTATTATATATGCTTAAGTTATTTGATTGCAATCATCAAGGTATTCCTAGGGCTTTTGTATTCTGGTAGTTTAGTTTAAATATTAAACTTGTTTTCAATAGTTGAATACATGTAAATTTTTTTGAAATTTATATTCCACTGTGTCACCAGAATCCAACACCTTGAACTTATCAAAGGCTTCAGATTTATGTTTCATAAGATACACATATCCGAATCTTGATAAATCATCTGTAAAGGTGATAAAATAGGAGTATCCTCCTATGGCCTGAGTTGTCATCGATCTACATACATCTGTATGTACTAGGACTAATAACTCATTTGCCCTCTCTCCATATCCAGAGAATAGAGTCTTGGTCATCTTACCCATGAGACAAGATTCATAAGTTTTCAATGATTCACAATCATACGGATCAAAGAATTCTTCTTTGTATAACTTGTTTATCCTTGACTCACTAATATGACCAAGGCGGCAATGCCAGAGATATGTGATATTCACATCTTCTTTCTTTCTTTTTATATTTCTTTCAATATGAAAAATATTTTCATTGAGTGCTAAAATTAAAAGATTGTTATCAATATAACCACTGCCATAAAATTCATTAGAAAAGAACATGGAGCATCCATTTCCCATTAGCCTTATTTTATAACCTTGTTTTAAGAACAAAGGTATAGAAATAATGTTTCTAATGACCTTTGGCATGTAATAACAGTTTTTTAATTCTAAAATTTTGTCTGAAGGCAAATCAAGCATACATGTTTCCATGGCTTTTGCGCTAATGGACTCTCCATTTGCGCCATAAAGTTCAAAGTCACCTCTTTTCGTACCTTTGATATTTTGTAGTCGTTGTAATGAATTATAAATATGCGATCTATAGATGGTATCCAATACCCAAGTATCAGAGTCTGAGCCATTCAATGAAAAATAGGTCTGTATCATATACATACCTTTTGGTGCTACACTTGCACCCTACTTCAATCTTGCAAGATAATTCTTGTGATTATTCTCCTAATGTTCAAATTTGCTACAAATAATATTCAAGAGGACTTTCTTTACTTTATTATTACTAACCAATCCAAGGTCAGGAATATCCAAAACATCAAATTTTTTTCTGATATGAACCTAATTTACAAGTTCCTCAACCAATCTATATAGTTGGGATCGGTTCATATAGTTTCATTCACTGAAAATAAAGAAGCCATAATGTAGACTTAAATCTATATAAATAAGAACAATAGTATAAGCAGACCACTCATGCTTAACATACATAACTAGATGAAGTCTTTTATAACTAGTTATGTCTTTCACTATTTTATCGGATACCATAGCCCTCTCCTATGATGAACGAGAAACCCTAATTTGATTTCTTAATAAAGTTGAGATCCTAATCCCTCAATGAAGCCTTTTAGATATCACAACAAATCTTAATGAGTTCAAAAGTAGAAAAACCTATCCAATTGCATCTTATGCAACTCTCAACGTAATCCTTACCTCTAAAAATACTCATAGTCTTATGGATATCACAACGTAATCCTTAAGTCAGACCCTTTATTTCTATACAGTCATATTTAAAAAATACTGCCCTTGTAGATATCACAACAAAGCAACATATCAAAAATATGCTATAAAGTATCTAATATGTACCAAGACAAACCCACATCAATCCCCATAGCAAGCCTTGTAGATGTCACAATAAGCCTACTATAGTTTTTGATAGGGTATTGACTAGGTATGAAGGAAGGTATATGTAGTGTTCAAAATACTGAGCTATCTTCATTCAAGATTTGAACTGTTGGAAAATGTGTCATAAATCCAATCATCTAAGTGGTAGATGATTGGAATTAGTATATAAATTATCTAATAATAATAGTTATTTGGCAGATTCATCATAAAAGTTCTATCTTCCTTAAATGAACTCCTAAATTATGATGAAGTCTTTAGAACCACAATCAATTGATAAAGGAGGATTTATCGGATGGTTCTTAAATTATTCATGATCAAATGATAAGTTATTAATAAGGATGATAACTTATCAAGTGTAGGTCGCTGTATGCCATATGCGTTGGTTGTCCTCGTAATCAAGTGGTGTGGAGACACTGGTATGGCATCCAGATGAGATGTAGGAGTACATCTGTATTGAACGTGATCAATGTAACACTCTACTGTCAAGAGTAGTTAGCTAAGATCAATAGGTATAAATATCCCTCCAACCTGAGATCACCACGGTGACTTGCAAGCAACTCACTATGCTTTGGTGCCGGACTGCCTGTATTTTTAATATAGGTTCGAAAGATTTTTGGGTACAGTCAAGTATTTGTGAAGTCAGTGTATGAGTCAAGATGGGATTGACCACTCTTGATTAGCTTCAAGAAGAGAATGTCTCGCTGTGTTTCAATTTAGCAAAACCTAGGCTTAGGTAATCCTCGTGAGGAGTCACGGGATTTGTAAAATTTTGAGACACAATAGAGATGACTTGTATGAGTGATTGATAGTATACTCGAAGTCATCTTGAGTATTATTGATCAAAAGGATGAATTATACGGTAACCATGGATCAGGGTTCTTAGAATTTTGCTTTGCATATATTCGACCTATCTGGACGTCGGGAACCATTACTAGATGGTTACTTTGATTGGTACAAGAATTGATTCCTATCTATCAGCTTAGGTTCGAACCTATAGGGTCATACACATAAGAGGTTGTAACCTAATCAGATGGTTAATCGATGATTGAGAATCATTCTAAGGTTAAACAATCAATGTGATTGATGTTTGACCTAATGCAAGTGTTGCAGGAGGATCGTTAGCAATTGGATTGCTAATTGGCTCAATCTGATTGAGCAATTGGGCTGAGATCAAGTCTAATTGAATATGATTCAATTAGAACTAGTTTGAATTTAATTAGATTAAGTCTAATTGGTTTATTGGATAAGCAGTTGCAAGGGAGAACAAGTCCCTGTTTGACTAGGACTTGTATGCACCTAATTCCTAATTAAGTTAGGATTTAAATTAAACATAATTTAATATAATTTTATTAGACTTCTAGTTAAATTAATATCATTATTAATTAGGTTATAATTAATTTATATTGGGTTCAAAGTATTTGACCTAATCTAAATAAGAATCCTAGTTAGACCAGGATTCTACTTCTCTTACGCCACCTAAGAAAATCAAAGCCCACATCCACTAATTAATTTTAGATAATTTTTCTATAATTTTCATATCTAAGAGAAGTAATCTCATACCACTTATTTTAAATATTTGAATCAGATTTGATCTGATTCAATATAAAAATTAATTTGGTTCATTGTGGAAAGTGGTTTAGCCTATTTCTCTTTTTAAAAGAGTTCCTCTTCACAAGGACTCATCTCTCCCTCTCTTGCACCAACTTCCCCTATGTTTATCCTCTTTTTTTTTGCCTCTTTTATGGTTATTTTTATGCTATCCACGAAATAAATGAGATAGGGGGCATCCAAGAGTTGGATGCCCCAAGGACTCCTTGTTAGACTAGGTCTTATGACCTAGTCTGCCATATAAAAGGAGGCCACCCCATATGCCATGATATAGGAGTCAAAAATTTATGGAAAATTAAGAGAAATACCAGAGGAGAATGAGGAAGACCTGAGAGGTTTGAGGCACCAAAATCTATGGAGGAGAGTCCTCTAACAAGAGATCAAAAGTTGATGTCTTGTAGAGAAGAAAGGTAAGAGAGAAGATTGTCTTCTCTTATTGGTTTTCTTTCTTATTTTTTTTTCTCTTTGTTTTTGTATTTTTATATGATAAAAATATGAGAGAGAAAGAAGGATTATATGGGTGGTTTGAGGTGCCAAAATCCTTGGAGAAAATTCTTCAATCAAGAGATCAAAGGTTGATGTCTTGTAGAGAGAAAGGTAAGAGAGAAGATTGTCTTCTCTTATTGTTTTTCCTTTCATATTAATATCTCTTTATTTTATTTTTTTTATATATGAAAAAAAATTTGAAAGAGAAAGAAGGATGGCATGGTGAATTCATGCTCCAAAGAGTTGGAGCATGGTGATCTTATTTTGGACATGATATGATCATGTTCTGATGGAAGAAGAAGAAGAAAAGAAGGTCTTTTCTTAAGGTTTCTTTTACAACCCTTCTTCTCCATAAGTCATGAGATTTTTTTATGAAAAAAATCAGATATCATGAGATCTGAAAATTGAAAAAAATATCAAGAGAAGAAGGTCTTCTCAAGTCCTTGCATAGAGATATTTTTAGGATATCAATTGTTGATGTACTGAAGGACAAGATCTGTCTTCTCTTAGGACCCTTTTCTATTAAATATTAATTTTGATTTTAGGAAGGTCAAAAGATTTGACTTCTTTCTTTTTCCTCCTCATATTCTTCATCTTTTGAAATATCAAGAGATTCAAAGAATATTTTTTAGATTAACCATCTGGAGGGATCTGCAAGAAGCTAGCACTTCGAGTGGATCTTCGTTCGACGAACCTCCGATCTTGTTGCAGCCTCATGTGGATCACCTGTAGAGGTCAGACATGTGTGTGGCTCCAAAGACAACAAAGAAATCAATCATGGAGTTCTCGATCCACATGAAGGTAAGAGATCTGATCTCTTTTTTTATCTAGATATGATCTAGGTTTTAAATCTAAATATATTTTAGATCTAGGGTATTGATTTGATCAATACTAAATCTTTTATTTTCTAATTTATAAATATAATATGACATGTTATAGGTCCTAATTGTAGAGTTTAATAATTTGATTACATGCATTTGTAGATTAAATTATTTAATTTATATGTTCCGCTGTATTATATTTCAAAAAAGTTTTGAAATTCATGCATGAAACCCTGCACCTTTTCCAACAGTGGTATCAGAGCATCTAGATTTTTTTATAACATATTCATAATTATATTAAAATAAATTTAAAAAATAAAATAATGATCGCACGGACTGGAGGTTGTCCTACTATAAGGTTTACCCCTTACAGTGCAAAGGTTGTCCTGGTACGTTATGATCTAGAAAATTTAAAAGAGTTTAAATAAATCTTGTCATGAATATTTTAGATTAAGTCTATTTCATTTTATAAATTTTTATGTAATGTACATAGATTAAAATCAGCCTAAAAAAGGATGACATAGGATCTTGTGAAGGTTCTATTTACTGATCGGATCGGCTCGATCAGCAAGCCAGTTCGACTGAAAAATTGGCTAAATTATATTTCTGACTAATTTTAGTTGTTAGTATTTGTTAGTGAAATAAGCCGACCCATTTTTGAAATGAGTCGACCTATTTAGTAAAACAACACTAGATTGTATTAAACATTTCAAAAGTTGAAAATATTTTTCAAAATGCCGAACCCCAACCCTCAGCCATGAACTTAATTAAAAGAATTAAGTGATTGTTTAGGATCTAAGTTTGTGATTTAAAGATCCTAAGATAATTTCATAAAACATGGGTTAAAGGATAATGGGTTAGCTTTGATCAGATCATTAACTAGGTTAGACCTAGGGTTAGATTAAATATGGACTAAGTTAAGAAATTGATCAAACCTAATTAAAAGTTAATTAGGATTAGGTCATTTCTATAGATCACTTTAATAGTTGTAGTTGATCAAAGTCCATATATCTAACAAATGGACACTGATCGTGGCTCAACGGCTGAGCCCGAGTCTTTAGGCAGACCAAATCAAAACTGATAAACCAGTTGGTATTTAAGGTAAACTTGATCGATAGTTTTTAATTGAGAGCATGCTTACCTGGCTATTTCTTATGGTGTCTAAGGCAAGCATTGGCAGACCCTCCCATCGATCATACTTACCTGGCCAATATAGTTAATCAAGTCTTGATTAGGTTGCTCATTGATTCGTGCTAACCCATGTCACATAGAAAATCAGAGAGTCTGATTTCATTCAGTGAGACTAATCTAGGTGCCCATGGATCAAATTTGATCCTAGTCCTTGTTAATGACTTGAGAAGTCAGTGGGAGGACTTGACTTGATGAAGTCAGTGGGAGCGAATTGGTCCATATCTTTTCTATCCTTAAATCACTGATAATTTTAAATCCTCCAAAATTATTAGGTCCTTAAAATGATAAAGTTATAGAGATAACTGAGTCATAGCCTCCCATTAAAGTGTTTGATAATGAGTCCATTAACTCAATAATCATTGCAGACCCAAAGGTCTGGTGCTTGTTGACTAATGAAATTATCACTCATCATATGATGACTTGGATGTGTCTCTCTAATGGTGGTTAGGTTAGCCAACAAAAGTTGGGCTTAATCATTTGTTGGTTAGATGCATCAAGTATGGTCATGTTAATGGTTGGACCTAATCGATCCTTAAGTGGAGGCCAAAGCCTACTGATTAGGTTTCTGGGGCAAAATTAAATTACTAGAAGTTGTTTGGAGAAACAATTGGTTAATGAACCTACCTGTAGATGCAAATGGGTTGGCCGACCAAAGTCGGACTTGTGTGTAGTCTATATGGATTTTAGTACCTACTAGAAAATTAAAGTAATTTTTTGAATTGAAGGTAGAGGCTATCAATTTGAATAAAATAGTGAGAGAATCTTGAGACTAAAGTCTAAGTCTCTAGGCTTAAAATAATTCATATACAATAGATCATTGTTCTCTTTTCTCAAAATAAGGCTAAACCTTAATTGCTCCAATCATTGTTAGACAGTGATAACTTATGGGACCCAACTTTGTTAATTAGTATCGAAAGTTAAATTTAGTTCAGCAGGATGAATGGGTTCGTATTGGGGCTTCTTAGTCCAGTTAAAATAATTAGTCCAAAATTGATCCAAATCAGACAAAAGCACAGGGTCATAGGAAGAAGAATTATCTTGCTTTCCTTGATCATAATAGGCTGAACAAGAGAAAGGAGCAAGGGTTGCTCATCAAGGATGTTATATGATAATACCTTAAAATTTCTCTATATAATTTCACTACCTAGATATTAGATACCGATGGTTTTATGCAATTTATTGCTAGGACTACAAGTAAGTGGAATATTTGAAAATGGTGAGAAATTCTTGAATGTTAGGGATGGAAGTTTTATTCCAATCCTAACTTTAGAAATTATAGAGCTTATTTTTAAATATTATCATTTAAAGTAATTATTACTATTATCCATTGTTTATAATCTTTGTTGGCCTTTTGGCTAAAGATGATCATCATTTATAAAGGAAGATTATTATGGTATTATTATGAATAATGTTACAATAATACATGGACAATAAGAAAATAACATTTACATAGCCTGTTTAGTGTAATGTACACACCCAAGTTAGATAATGTCATGAATGTCTATCTTTGGCATTATAGGCTTAGTCATCTTGACAAGAACAGGATAAACGGGTTAGCTTGAGAGAAAAACCTCGATATCAATGATTGTGAATCATTGATAGCCTGTGAGTCTTATCTTCTTGAAAAAATGATAAAGTCACCTTTTAATAAAAAAGATGAAGGAGCTGATAAAGTTCTAAGTCTCATACATAGTGATGTATGTAGACCTG